>NC_092174.1:15052485-15224985 GCF_045791955.1 Oncorhynchus clarkii lewisi | reverse complement strand
GTTGATTTGGTTATGAATGTGTTATGTTGATTTGGTTATGAATGTGTTATGTTGATTTGGTTATGAATGTGTTATGTTGATTTGGTTATGAATGTGTTATGTTGATTTGGTTATGAATGTGTTATGTTGATTTGGTTATGAATGTGTTATGTTGATTTGGTTATGAATGTGTTATGTAGCTGTTATGGAAGGCCCCAAAGAGTTCCCCATAATTCAAACACTTCGCTCAAATGTGGCTCAGATAATTGACAGCCAAGTGGCTCTAAACGGGATTCTCAGGAGGTCCGGCAGTCTCCTTTCATGGGGAAGGAGTTCATCCATACAAGAGCCAAATAGACAATGACAAACAGAGATTCCAACATTCAAATGTACAATAAGTTCAAATCCCGTCTTAAGACGTGTATGCAGCCCAAACTTTCAAAGAAATGATGGACTGATGTCAATGGAAGATTTGCATGGAAGAATCGCACGCCTTGAGTTAACGATAGTCTCTCAAGTTAGCATTCGTCCATGTATAGGCTACATTGTATAAGCATACCCCACATCATTGCCTATTTCAATAGTTCCAGCTCCAGGACTCTCGATGGTAAAGTGCACTGGCAACACCGCAAGCCATGGCTCCGCTTCCATCTGTCATAAAGCTCAAAATAAAAGGGCCAAATGTGGCCTGGCTACATACCTCTGTGAACCGGGCAATTACTGTGGACATCCACATGACCTCACCAGCCTCTCCTCTACCTTTGTGATTCTAGGACCTTTGCCAGAGACAGAGTTCCCGTTCCCCCAATCCTTCAAAGGCAGTATTCAGGCCCCAGCTTACACTAATACTACCCCGGAAAACATTCTCAGCAAAACCTCACCATCATCAGCTGCTTTCTTTCTTTTTCAGCTTTCTTTCTTTTATTCTTTCTTTTCTTTCTTTCTTTTTATTTTATTTTATTTCTGTCGTTCTCCTTTCCCCTCCACTGTAATTAATGGCAAATTGTTGCTATCCATCATCTCTAATACAAACTTAATTTTGTTCTTTTCGTAGGGGAAATTTTTCAGAGACAAATCAGGGGATGGATTGAGGTTGATGTGGAGGTTGTTGGGTAATGACCCTGAGGAGAGGCTGGTTGTAGGCAGGTCAAATTGGCCCTAATTCGCTTGTGATGTTTTCATGCAACACTGTACAGGTTTATCAGGTTTATTTCTCTCACACTGGCTGCTGATTCACTATTAGAACCTAAAATGGTAATTTGGCTGTCCTGATAGGATAACCCTTTGAATAACAATTGTTGGTTCCAGGTAGAACCAGTTTGGTTCTACATGGAACCTAAAAGAGTTCTACCTGGAACCAACAAATTGTTCTACCTGGAACCAAAAAGGGTTATCCTATGGGGACAGATGAAGAACCCTTTTGGAACTCTTTTTTTTTAAGTGTAGAAAAGCAGAAACACACAGACTTACAAATACAACCTGTTTTGGCCACATAGACTTTAAAATACAACCTGTTTTGGCCACATAGACATTGGTTTTTGACACAGACTATGTAGTACACTGAAATGAGTAGGATGCAAGATTAAACACAACCACATTTGATCAGAGAGAATCTCCTGCCTGAATGATAATGGGTTGCAGAGTTATAGTGTTTCACACATTTGTGCAATGTGCATTGATATCATAAAACCTATTGACCACAATAGAACCTCCTATTTCCAAGTACAGACAACCATGCGTCTGTGGCCATCACCGCTATTAGTTTAATTATCACGTTTCAGGGAAGACCCAGATGCAGACAGCGTTGAAGTAACAAAAGTTTATTACTAGAACAGGGGGCAGGCAAAACGACAGGTCAAGGGCAGGCAGAGGTCAGTAATCCAGATCAGAGTCCAAAATGCACAGAACGGCAGGCAGGCTTAGGGTCAGGTCAGGCAGAATAGTCAAAACCGGGAAAACTAGAAAACAGGAACTAGAAACAGACAGGAGCAAGGGGAAAACGCTGGTAGGCTTGACGAACAAAACGAACTGGCGACAGACAAACAGAGAACACAGGTATAAATACACTGCGGATAATGGGGAAGATGAGCGACACCTCAGGAAATATGGACAGGGTCATCATAGGCCTTGCTGCTTTGTGCAGCTTAATTTGTTGCATTGAGACAATTTCATATTTTGTGCATGCGTATCGCCTAAGCATGTTGTGTGGGTAAGCCTGGGATAAGCTCTGCACATTTGGGGCGTGCCTACATAATTGGCACTTTATGTAGACTATAATTGGCACTAAAGAAACAAAGCTAGCTAGCAAAAACAACCTGACAAAATGGATGCTATACTCAAATCAAATCAAATAGAATTTTACATACACATGTTTAGCATGAGTTATTGCAGGTGTAGCGAAATGCTTGTGTTTCTAGCTCCAACAGTGCGGTAATATCTAACAAGTAATATCTAACAATTTCACAACAATACACACAATATACACAAATCTAAGTAAAGGAATGGAATAAAGAATATATAAATAAATGGACGAGCAATGTCAGAGTGGCTGGTAATGGATATTTAACAGTCTGATGGCCTTGAAATAGAAGCTGTTTTTCAGTCTCTTGGTCCCAGCATTGAGGCACCAGTACTGACCTCACCTTCTGGATGATAGCGGGGTGAACAGGCAGTGGCTCGGCTGGTTGTTGTCCTTGATGATCTTTTTGGACTTCCTGTGACATCGGGTGCTGTAGGTGTCCTGGAGGGCAAGTAGTTTGCCCCTGGTGATGCGTTGGGCAGACCGCACCGCCATCTGGAGAGCCCTGCTAGTGCAGGCAGTGCAGTTGCCGTGTCAGGCGGTGATACAGCCTGACAGGATGCTCTCAAATGTGCATCTGTAAAAGTTTGTGAGGGTTTTAGGTGCCAAGACAAATTTCTTCAGCTTCCTGAGGTTGAAGAGGTGCTGTTGCGCCTTCTTCACCACACTGTCTGTGTAGGTGGACCATTTCAGTTTGTCAGTTTGTCAGTGATGTGTACATTTCAGTTTGTCAGTGATGTGTACGCCAGGGAACTTGAAGCTTTCCACCTTTTCCACTGCGGTTACTTTGATGTGGATAGGGGGGTGCTCCCTCTGCTGTTTCCTGAAGTCCATGATCATCTCCTTTGTTTTGTAGATGTTGAGTGAGAGGTTATTTTCCTGGCACCACACTACCAGAGCGTCATTGTTGGTAACCAAGCCCACTACTGTTGTGTTGTCTGCATACTTGAAGATTGAGTTGGAGGCGTGCATGGCCACGCAGTCATGGGTGAACAGGGAGTACAGGAGGGGGCTGAGCATGCACCCTTGTGGGAATCCAGTGTTGAGGATCAGTGAAGTGGAAGTGTTGTGTCCTACCTTCACCACCTGGGGGTGGCCCGTCAGGAAGTCCAGGACCCAGTTGCAGACCTAGGGCCTCAAGCTTAATGATGAGCTTGGAGGGTGGTATGGTGTTGAATGCTGAGCTATAGTCAATGAACAGCAGTCTGACATAGGTATTCCTCTTGTCCAGATGGGATAGGGCAGTGTGCAGTGCGATGGTGATTGCATTGTCTGTGGATCTATTGGGACGGTAAGCAATTTGGGTCTAGGGTGTCAGGTAGGGTAGAGGTGATATGATCCTGGACCTGTCTCTCAAAGCTCTTTATGATGACAGAAGTGAGTGCTACGGGGCGATAGTCATTAAGTTCAGTTACCTTTGCTTTCTTGGGTACAGGAACAATGGTTGCCATCATGAAGCATGTGGGACAGCAGAGTGGGATAAGGATTGATTGAATATGTCCATTAACACACCATCCAGCTGGTCTGCGCATGCTCTGTGTCACGTTCTGACCTTTATTTTCCTTTGTTTTGTCTTCATTTAGTATGGTCAGGGCATGAGTTGGGGTGGGCAGTCTATGTTTTGTGTTTCTATGTTTAGGTTTCTGTTTCGGCCTAGTATGGTTCTCAAACAGAGGCAGGTGTCATTAGTTGTAGGTAGCCTGGGTTTCACTGTTGGTTGGTGGGTGTTTGTTTCCGTGTCTGTGTTTGTCACCACACGGGACTGTTTCGGTTTGGTTTTCGTTCATGTTCACATTTATTGTTTTGTAGTTCTTAGTGTTCAGTTTATGTTTTATAATAAACAATATGGATACTTACCACGCTGCGTTTTGGTCCGATCCTTGCTACACGTTACGCTCTGAGGACGCGGCTAGGGATGCCGTCTGGGCCGGCAGCCTTGCGAGGGTTAACAGGCTTAAATGTCTTACTCATGTCAGCCACGGAGAAGGAGAGCCCACAGTACTTGGTAGCTGGCCGCGTCGGTGGCACTGTGTTATCCTCAAAGTGGGCTAAGAAGGTGTTTTAGCTTGTCCGAGAGCAAGACGTTGATGCCTGCGAAGTCGCTGGTTTTCCTTTTGTAGTCCGTGATTGTATGCAGACCCTGCCGCATACATCTCGTGTCTGAGCCTCTGAATTGCGACTCCACTTTGTTTCTATACTGACATTTTGCCTGTTTGATTGCCTTACGTAGGGAATAACAGCTCTGTTTGTATTCTGCCGTATCCCCAGTCACTTTGCCATGGTTAAATGCGGTAGTTCAGGCTTTCAGTTTTGCACGAATGCTGCCATCTATCCATGGTTTCTGGTTAGGGTAGGTTTTAATAGTCACAGTGGGTACAACAGCCACTATACACTTCCTGATAAACTCAGTCGCCATATCATTATATTCATCAATGTTTTTATCGGAGGCTACCCAGAACATGTCCCAGTCCACATGGTCAAAACATTTTTGAAGCGTGGATTCCGATTGGTCAGAACAGCGTTGAATAGTCCTTAGTACGGGTACTTCCTGTTTGAGTTTCAGCCTATAGGAAGGGAGGAGCAAAATGGAGTCATGATCAGATTTGCCGAAGGGAGGGCGGGCAGGGCCTTGTAGGCATCCCGGGAAGTTGAAGTAGCAGTGATCGAGTGTTTAGGCAGCGCGAGTACTACAGTCAATGTATTGATAGAATTTTGGTAGCGTTTCCCTCAAATTTGCTTTGTTAAAATCCCCAGCTACAGTAAATGCGGCCTCAGCACATGTGGTTTCCAGTTTGCATAAAGTCCAGTGAAGTTCTTTGAGGGCTGTCATGGTATCGGCTTGAGGGGGAATAAACACGACTGTGACTATAACCGAAGAGAATTCTCTTGGGAGGTGATATGGTCGGCATTTGATTGTGAGGTATTCTAGGTCGGGTGAAGAAAAGGACTTGAGTTCTTGTATGTTATCAAAATCACACCATGAGTAGTTAATCATGAAACATACACAACAGCCCTTCTTCTTCCCAGAGAGATATTTATTCCTGTCTGTGCAATGAACTGAGATCCCAACTGGCTGTACGGACTCAGACAGTACATCTAGGAGAGAGCCATGTTTCCATGAAACAGAGTATGTTACAATTCCTGATGTCTCCCTGGAAGGAAATCCTCGCCCTCAACTCATCAACTTTATTATCCAGAGACTGAACATTTGCGAGTAAAATACTCGGAAGTGGTGGGTGGTGTGTGCGCCTCCTGAGTCGGACTAGAAGTCCACTCCGGGTACCTCTTTTCCGCCTGCAATGTTTTGGGTCAGCCTCTGGAATCAATTCAATTGCCCTGGGGGGAAAGTCTTATTCCTGGCCGTAATGCTGGTAATGCTGGTGAGTTACCACTACTCTGATATCCAAAAGTTCTTCCCGGCTGTATGTAATAACACAAACAATATTCTGGCCTGATAACGTAAGAAATAACACATAAAAATAAAAAAAATACTGCAAAGTTGCCGAGGGGCTAGAAGCACGGCTGCCCTCTCTATCGGGGCCATTTTATGGTTCTGCACCTCAAAGAAGGCAACAAGCTCATGTAAACGTGACAACTGAACTATGTGGAGTTGCTGAAAAAGGCGAAAGGTTAGCTAGACGCATGGACACTTCAACCTTGTTTCGGTACATCAAACAGAATACAGAATGATTTGATTGAAGTCGTAAAAGACAGACGAATGGACTTAATTTACAAGTTAAGGTAGGCATAAATGCATTTTCCTTTGCAATTTGCTGGTTTCGTTTTGATGAGAGTTTTTAAAACATTTTGTAAACATTTTGTATTGCATTTTTGAGTAATTTTGATTGTTGATATGGACTTTCCCTAGAACTGTATTTATTATATATGTGTGTGTGCAATAATATTGTACATATGAATATGTCTGTGTTTGCCCACACTGCTCACAGTGGATTGGAGGAATTGTAAATCCATTGTGAAAAGCTATGGAGTTTGCGTTGCAAATGATGATGAAACGTGTCCATATATTTTAGTGCCACCTATTAGTTGTAACTGTGGCTCTATGGCTGATTGCAGTGTGTCATTTTGTTGGATGATATGAAATATGCCACTTTCGGAAAGCTATCATTTGTGTATCTTGGCTACATTGGTATTTACATTTTAGTGAAAATTGTTTCTTAAGTTTAGTTAATAGACAATATCACTCTGGTTGTTGGAGCTATCTGTTGTATGGTGAACTTGGGCTTCATCAAGGTTTATTTGTGAGTAAATCCGGCTTTGATAATTGCCTACCTAGCCACCGACTTCCCCGCATGTCACTACAGTGTACCCCTCGAGGTGTGGCACTGTTTCCAGTTGTAATCTTGCAAAAAAACTAATCTTGGTGTTCTGTTGAGAGAACAGTAGCTTGTATGTTCTTTATTGTCGCCACAGTCCCCCAGTCCTCCAGAGCGTATCCCACGCTCCACTGCATGTGTTTCTGTAGCTGTGCAACAGTCAATAAACCGGGAAATGAATGTGTTGAGATATCAAATCACCTTTCGTTTAAAAGCAGGAAGGAGACAGGGAAAAATGAAAGATTTAATTTTAAAAAATGTAAGATTATGATGCAATAAACCTCAGTGAAGTAGACTGCCTTGGGTCATCTGATTTAATTTTGTTCATCTGTAATAATATTGTGTTAAGCAGATTTTGTTTGCACTGTGGTGGTGTACTACAGACTTTTGCAGTCAGGAAAGGATATAGCATAGAATAAGATTGGTCCTGCGGGACTTGAACAAAAAGCCCTCTGTACAGGCTAACTGTAGAGCCCAGACTGCAGGGAACCAGGGGAGTAGTGCACAGCACATTGGCTGCTATGAAAAATAATAAACTGCTACTATCAATGCTTCTGAGAATACACAAAACACACTACTGTAACTATGAGAGCTGAGGTTATAGGTTACACTACTACAGTACACTGCTGTTATCAATATGTGGGTTCCGTGTTTAAAGGTTCAATGCAACAGTTTTATCTCAATACCAAATAATTTCGGGGTAACAATTAAATAGCTAGGTTTTCATCCAATTGGTGACTGATCTTCGGCGTGAAAAAAAAATCGGCATGAAGAAAATATGCGCATTTTCATAGCAGCGGGAAGATGTTTTGTGGTGGGGGTGCTGCATTCTTTTTTGCCGAAGGAATGTGTGTGTGCATCCTGTTTGCAACAAGGCACTAAATTAATATCGCAAACAATGTGGCAAAGCAATTCACTTTTTGTCATGGATACAAAGCAGAATGTTTGGGGAAAATCCAATACAACACATTACAGTACCACTCTCCATTTTATAAGCATAGTGGTGGCTGTATCATGTTATGGGTATGCTTTTCATCATTAACGACTTTTCAGGATAATTTTTTTTACGGAATCTTAGCGAGCACAGGCAAATCTTAGAGGAAAACCTGATTCAGTCTGCTTTCCACCAGATTTGGAGATTAATTGACCTTTCAGCAGGACAATAACCCAAAACACAAGGCCAAATCTACGCTGGAGTTGCTTACCAAGAAGACACTGAATGATCCAGAGTGGCCGAATTACAGTTTTGACTTAAATCTGCTTGAAAATCTATGGCAAGACCTGAAAATGGTCTAGCAATGATCAACGACCAATTTGACAGAACTGGAATAATGGGCAAATGTTGCACAATCCAGGTGTGTAAAGCTCTAAATGTGTAAAAAGTCAAGGGGTGTGAATACTTTCTGAAGGCACTTTACTCTGGTCTTAGCAAGTGTGCTCTAGCCAACAGCTCACAGATACAGTGCGGTAGGTTGTGCGGGTAGGCTAGTCTACATGATGAAATTATTATAGAAAGCGCAAGAATAAATGTAGTTGTCAAACGGTAGTAGAATGGCGCCAGAAAGGAGGATGGCTGACGTTTTACGTGCTCCAAACCAAATGTGGTATTTTGTTCATTTTTTGCATTGTTTGTAACATATTTTTGTAACTTATTTTGTGCATTATGTTGCTGCTACCTTCACTTATGACCGAAAGTAACTTTTGGACCTCAGAACAGCGATTACTCACCATGAACTGGTAGAAGCTTTTTCATTTAACGAGTCCAACGAGTCCGACGTGAAGGACATACTGTTTTCCCGGGAACAGGCCCAAATCCCTGTCATTTGTGTGAAGAGAAGACGGAGAAAAAGGGGGAGGAGGTCGCGCTGCCTTCTGAGAATTCGTAGGCGAGCGTGTAAACCCCCACTGCCATCTGTTCTATTGGCCAACGTGCAATCATTGGAAAATACAATGGATGACCTACGAGCAAGATTAAACTACCAACGGAACATAAGAAACTGTAATACCTTATGTTTAATCGAGTCGTGGCTGGATGACGACATGAATAACGTACAGCTGGCGGGTTTTAACTGTATCGGCAGGATAGAACAGCAGCCTCTGGTAAGACAAGGGGTGGCGGTCTATGTATATTTGCAAACAACAGCTGGTGCACGATATCTAAGGAAGTCTCAAGGTTTTGCTCACCTGAGGTAGAGTACCTCATGATAAGCTGTAGACCACACTATCTACCTAGAGAGTTTTAATCTGTATTTTTCATAGCTGTCTACATACCACCACAGACTGATGCTGGCACTAAGACCGCACTCAATGAGCTGTATACCGGCATAAGCAACAGGAAAACGCTCAACCAGAGGCGCACTCCTAGAGGCCGGGGACTTTAATGAAGGGAAACATAAATCCGTTTGACTACCAGCCTGTTAAATGTGCAATAATTCTATCCTCCTGATTCCTGCTTACAAGCTAAAATTAAAGCAGGAAGCACCAGTAACTCGGTCAATAAAAAATTGGTCAGATGAAGCAGATGCTAAGCTACAGGATCTGTTTTGCTAGCACAGACTGGAATATGTTCCATGATTCTTCTGATGGCATTGAGGAGTACACCACATCAGTCACTGGCTTCATCAATAAGTGCATTGATGACGTCGCCCTGACAGTGACTGTACGACATACCCCAACCAGAAGCCATGGATTACAGGCAACATCCGCACTGAGCTAAAGGGTAGAGCTGCCGCTTTCAAGAAGTGGGACTCCAACCTGGAAGCTTATAAGAAATCTCGCTATGCCCTCGGAACAACCATCAAATAGGCAAAGCATCAATACAGGACTTAGATCAAATCATACTACACTGGCTTCGACACTCGTTGGATGAGGCAGGGCTTGCAAACTATTACAGAAGCACAGCCGAGAGCTGCCCAGTGATACGAGCCTAGCAGACAAGCTAAATTACTTCTATGCTCGCATCGAGGCAAGTAACACTGAACCATGCATGAGAGCATCAGCTGTTCCAGACGACTGTGTGATCATGCTCTCCGCAGCCGATGTGAGTAAGACCTTTAAACAGGTCAACATTCACAAGGCCGCAGGGCCAGATGGATTACCATGACGTGTACTGGTTGCATCACTGCCTGGTATGGCAACTGCTCGGCCTCCGATCGCAAGGCACTACAGAGGGTAGTGCGTACAGCCCAGTACATCATTGGGCCAAGCTTCCTGCCATCCAGGACCTCTATACCAGGCGGTGTCAGAGGAAGGCCCTAAAAGTTGTCAAACACTCCAGCCACCCTAGTCATAGACTGCTCTCTCTGCTACCGCATGACAAGCGGTACCGGTGCGCCAAGTCTAAGTCCAAGACACTTCTAAACAGCCTCTACCCCCAAGCCATAAGACTCCTACACAACTAGTCAAATGACTAACCAGACTATTTGCATTGACCTCTTTTACGCTGCTGGTGCTCTCTGTTATTATCTATGCATAGTCACTTTAGTAACTCTACCTAAATGTACATATTACCTCAATTACCTCTACTAACCGGTTCCCCCCGCACATTGACTCTGTACTGGTACTCCATGTATATAGCCTCGCTATTGTTATTTTACTGCTGCTCTTTAATTATTTGTTACTTTATTTCTTATTCAGAATATTATTATAATGTTTAACTCCATTGTTGGTTAAGGGCTTGTAAGTAAGCATTTCACTGTATTCTGTGCATGTGACAAATAACATTTGATTTGATTTGATTTGATCACCATGTCACCAGAATAAGACCCTCAATATTTATTGGAAGGGAGCATCAAGCTCATCTCAATTTCACCACCCTGTGAAGTTCATCATAACTTATTTCATTCGTAGCCTAATACATTTTTTTTTACCCTTCCCCAGATCTATGGGACCTTAAATAGACAGATGTGTGCCTTTCCTAATCATGTCCAATTAATTGAATTTACCACAGGTGGACTCCAATCAAGTTGTAGAAGCATCTCAATGATGATCAATGGAAACAGGATGCACCTGAGCTCAACTCAACTTCCAGTCTCATAGCAAACGGTCTGAATCAAATCTATTTTTATTGGTCACACACGTGTTTAGCAGATGTTATTACAGGTGTAGCGAAATGCTTGTGTTTCTAGCTCCCACAGTGCAGTAATACCTAACAAGTAATATCTAACAATACACACAATCTAAAGTAAAGGAATGGAAGTAAGAATATATAAATATTTGGATGAGCAATGTCAGAGCGGCATAGACTAAATACAGTAGAATAAGATAGAATACAGTATATATGAGATGAGTAATGCAAAATATGTAAACATTATTACAGTGACCAGTGTTCCAATTATTATAGTGGTCAGTGATGACAAGTATATGTATATAGGGCAGCAGCCTCTAATACGCTAGTGATGGCTATTTAACAGTCTGATGCCCTTGAGATGCAAGCTGTTTTTCAGTCTCTCGGCCCGAGCTTTGATGCACCTGTACTGACCTCGCCTTCTGCATGATAGGGCCAGACCATATCCCATACCCCAAGCATAATAGATTACTAATCAATACATTGATGACAAGCCACCAATGGCTCACAAAGGAGAAGAGAAATAGCAGTTGAGCCTTTTCTTGTTTGGTCTGTCAATCATCTAGTGTATACATGTAATAAATTGTATATAGTGCATGATGTTTGACTTGTGAGTTTGGGAACGACAGGAATGTTTTATAAGGGGCAGCTGTGTTTACCTTTGTTAGGCATGACATAGACAAATGAGTTGGCTTAAGAAGAAATAGACAGGCTTTAGCCTAGCTGCTGTTACACTGTGAAAATGAAGTGCTTTGTAAAACCAAAACTAGTGGCAACTGAGCTGCCACCAACTTGAAGGAGACGAAACCCTAACCTTTCTGGTATTGAAACACATCATCCTGAGAAGTTTTGAAACATTACATGGTGTGTTGTAACATCACTAAATCAAGTGTTGTGCAACACCTTTCCAGGAACTGAGAGCACTAACAGAAAAGATTGAAAACACTATGTTGGTGTTTGAGTCTTGTTCCATGCAGAATTAGATACCTTCTCTTTTGGTGTCCTTTCCTCTGTTCATAACTTCTAAACCCCATTATGATATTTTGAATCCTCTCTAGTGCAGAATTAGAACCCGTTTTCCTGATGTGTTGATGTTTAACATTGTTTTATGTATTTGATCATTTGCCATTTTATACCATTTTTGCAGGCACTGTCAGACACAGTGTTCAAACCAGCAGCAATAACTCCAGGCTGAACTCCAAGAATTGAGGAATCTGTCTTTGCCTCTTCCATTGGCAATCATGAGTTTGTGAATGGTTTCTATCCCCGTTGAACCTCAATTCTCGGTTTTGATATCCGTTCATCATGATCCATTACACCTCAATGCACAACAAGCTTAATACTAATTAAAAAAACATGTTTTTCTTTCTTCAAAAATGCATACAACATTGTGCGAAACAATCACAAAGTCAAAATGAAGTGGCAAGATAGGAAATGCAAATTGATCAAAACCAGACTTCCAATGAGTTTGATCACTCACTTTTCTCTCTCTTTGGTTATCCTCATAAAAGATACTTACATTTTGAGCAACAAATGAAGTAGGATTTATTCTTACATTGTTTTTGGTAAAATGAAATGAACAAATCATTGAAACAACTTACATAAAATGTTATAAAATATATTTGGGGGGTATTTTGACACTTTATTAAGTTCTGAAATGACAGAGGGGATACAGATCGGTGGGAGAAACAGATTGAAGGGTTGGAGCTGGAATTTAACCCCGGTCTTCGGTAGGGAGAGGGGTGACAAAGCGGGGTGCCTTACATGTAGTCAATTTCAATTCACCCCAGAACAATTTCTTACAGTTCAGCTATGTGGTTGAGTGGGTCAAATTCCAAGGAAATATACCATCTTACTGTCCCTCCTGTTTCCAATTTGTCTAAATAAATCATTGAAATTATTAAGGTGGAATTCCACAACAAACATTCTCCATACTGTCTTATCATCAATCAATAATTAGTATAAAAAACATTTGCATTTATAAACCATTGATTGTATGCAGTAGCGATTTTAGCATGTAAATCTTGGTGGGGCAAAACAAGAAATGCATGACAGCAAAGCCACTACACAACACAACACTAAACAATACATTAATTGCACTATAACAGTGACAAACGGTGCGCACAAGCTGTTAGGGCCTACATAAAGCTGTCCCAACAGCAGAGTCCCAACAGCAGAGTCCCAATAACTTACCACTTCTACAACTGGCTTTCAGCAGAGCCTTGTCTGGCAGCAAAACATTTCATTTAGCCTCATTTGCTGCCTTTAAAAAAATGATGTACAACCGATGGCATAAGGGGACGACAAGCGGATAAGAGGCAATCCGTAATTCGTTTAAGACATTAATGAGCGAGCGACGATGGACGTAGTCAATATAACTATTTGTTCAGCACTTTTGAAATGTACAGCAGCAGAATTCAGAACTTTGGCCATTCTTACAGTGTTCTCCCTGTACACCAAGTTAGAACCGTGGATAAATAAAGGGGGCATATAAGCAGACAAATGAAAGCTCTTACGATATTCAGTGCTTATATTTCTCTAAAACAGGTTAAAGGCTACATGTGCACCACCAAGTTAGAACCGTAGACAAAATTAAAACGTGAAAATAGACTAAATTATTAGGGTGAGGTACATTGAACGCTGTTTGGGTCTCTGCGTGTCAAAAAAGATACACGTCATATAACACTATTTGACCCGTTAAATAAGCTTTTAATTTGACATGTCAAATAACATTCTATTATAGAATGTTGTGTGTGCTGAGTTTGCACGTGCAAGCCAAGCGCCACCACTACTATCAGTAGCACTGTCAAAGCTGTACAAAAAAGTTGACAAACAAGCACACACCGGGCCACGAACAATGTGTTAACAGTATCGCGTTGGTGAAAATAGACCAAATTATAAGGGTGAGGCACATGGGCTACTAACAGCTTGCTACACAACATACACTTAGTATAACTTTCTTAGCTACAGTATACATATCTTCCTGGCATATTGCATAATTTATGCAGCAGCATACAAAACATTTTTGGACTCACCTTGTGAAGGTGGTGCAGCGGTCCTTTGTGGGTAAATTTTGTCATCAAAGTTTGTCATTCTGTGGATTTATGGTGGGAACTTGGGGAAAAGAAACACACAGCCACTCCACTGAATACCAGGCTATGGTTAGTGGTTGCTTTGCAATGCTTGGGCTGAAATTTGGGATGTCTACCCTAACTAAGGACATAAACTTGACGATGACGTACTGTCTCTATGAGTGACAGAACACTGAGCCAATCATGGCGCAATGCTCCTATTTTCTGCTGTCTCGCCCCACCAACACAGAAAGCACTGAGCTAGGCTGAAACATCTGCATTTTGGAGCTGCCTTACTCAAGAAAACAAAAAGAGACCATGTGTGTATGCAGCTTTATTAACTGAATTATATATATATATAAAAATGACATTGTTTGCAAACTGATATGTGACATATATTAATGGCAAAATAACATGCAAAACAGGCAAGCCCCCCACCCAAAAAATATGTATATATATTATTTTTTACCAAAAATGTGGGGCTCAATACACTGATTGTATGACAGGCCATCAGTGACGGGTCACTTACTGTATGAAAAACACTGTTTTTGGGGCCTCCTGGGTGGTGCAGTGGTCTAAGGCACCGCATCGCAGTGCTAGCTGTGCCACCAGAGATTCTGTGTTCGAGTCGAGACTCTGTCGCAGCCGCGACCGGGAGACCCATGGGGCGATGCGCAATTGGCCCAGCTTCGTCCGGGAGGGTTTGGCCAGCAGGGATATCCTTGTCTCATCGTGCACTCGCGACTCCTGTGGAGGGCCGGGCGGAGTGCACGCTGACCAGGTCGCAAGGTGTACGGTGTTTCCTCTGACACATTGGTGCAGCTGGCTTCCGGGTTAGATGGGCATTGTGTCAAGAAGCAGTCAAGAAGCAGTGCGGCTAGGTTGTGTTGTGTTTCGGAGGAGGCATGGCTCTCGACCTTCGCCTCTCCTGAGTCCATACGGGAGTTGCAGCGATGAGACAAGACTGTAACTACTACCAATTGGATACCACGAAATTGGGGAGGAAAAAAAAGGTGGGGGTGAAAATAATTTTTAAAGAAAGAAAGAAAAACTCTGTTTTTGTTTTTGATGCAGCCTTTTTACATGCACTGAAACCCCAAAAAGTGATTTCACAACAGTCTTTTAAAAACTCAAAAATGCAGGTGGAAGAACCACTTTGGGTGTTTCAGAGTACTTCATTTCTGTGTATTAAAACACTTCCACTGGGTTTAAATTCAAACACCCTCCAAACACCAGATCTCAGTTGAGGTGCGATACTTTTCATGATTTCATTACACAATCATGGTGTTTTGAGACTTTCTATTTCTGAAGTGTGGTCAGAAAAAGATCACCGCTCTGCCACAATCCAACCTCTTTTATCAATGATGATTTTACCGTGATCTTACCATTGCCAGTGCCTCATGAATAGACATAATTTCTCACAAGTCTAAGGTCTCTTATGTCTCTTTCCATGAGAGATTAGTCTTTACACAAATGGATAATGACACTATTAAAGATGAAATGGTCTGTGCCCTCATTCACACCCAAACACTAATTTCAACCATGGGTGACTCAGTCTCACACCAACCAGGAAGTGAATTTTGTATTTTTATCAAATCTCTTCCCATTTTTGTGTTCCACCATCAGTATCCATGGGTATACTTGTGCAAAAGCCAGGATTTGAATGGGACACTGAACCCTCCCCATAGCATGGGCTCAATAACCGTCCATTTTCTGGATCCCTGCCCTCACACAATCACACATCAGCTCCAATCTGTCCTTACGATGCTCCGCTGCACCCCAGGAATGGCCCACTCCACTCACACCTCAGTGGCTGCAGTAAAACTCTGCTATACAGTATAGTGAAACGCTGCTGTACAGGGGAAGGTACCTGGGGTACGTGCTCAGGTAAGGCACGTACGCATGTACACAGAGACACACACACTCACACATCCACACAACAGACACACACACAGAGAACCAATTCAGTCGTAAATACCCACTGAGAGCACAAACACAGAAAAACACACCCACAGTCTAGCAGCTATTACCAGTCTCTGAGATACCTATAGATATCTACACTCATTCACCCCCTCACAGAGTACCTGTCATTACATTGTCATTACTAGCCTTGGTTAAAGGAAAACTCCACCCCAAAACTACATTTTGGTATTTGTTCCATTAGTCCATTGTTGATATACTCCCAACATGTTTTGCATGTCAGCAATCAAGTTGTCAAGAATATAACCGTCAATATACAGAAATACAGCTGGTATTATGCATTTTTGCATCATATGATAAGGTTTGCTGTGATGTGAGTGGCTGGATACAGAATAATGTTAGAGTAACGTTATGGCAGCTATAGCTTACCAAGGTCAGTGTCTCCTCCCCTGTGTGTAGAAACCTGCCCATCTGTTTGGGCTTCTGGCTCTATTGTCTGAATGGCTCGAATCAAAGGGTCACGTTAGGAGGGACATCAATAAACCTTTGAATGGACGCAGAACAATAGAAGAGCCCATTGCTGGGCTATGGTCAGTACATCTGTGTCAAACATCATCTCCTGCTATGAGATAAATCTATTAGACGCCGTGAGAGAATGCTGAGGTGGACAACTGGGAGGATATGGAGGATTCTATGGTTCAGCTTTAAGGTTTTAGTTTGTGCCTTTCTCTTTTACTCTGAAAGGGAAGGGAGATATTTATAGAGATGCAGGATCTTAATTTGAGCCAGTATGCTACAGCAGGAAAATAATCCCGCAGCAACAGGAAATGTGAATTATTATGTGTATTATAATTAATGGCATTTTTATTTTAGATGTTGATGCATTTTTTGTTAGGGCAAATCGGGTCTGACATTTCAAAGTGGAAATTACAAACTTTAGAAGCTTTTAAAAACTAAAATACACTACAAGTTCGCATTTCTTGCCGTGTAGGAAAATTCTCAGCAACAAAACTGTGATCAAATTGAGATACCACATCTATAGGTCAAAATACAATGGGCTTCTTCTTTAGAAGAAAAGACGCAAGAATAGAGGCAGCAGATCGGGCAGCCTTCTGAGAATCCGTAGGCTAGCGAGTAAACTCCCACTGCCATCCGTTCTTCTTGCTAACGTGCAATCATTGAAAAATAAGATTGATGACCTACGATTAAGATTATCCTACCAACGGGACATCAAAAACTGTAACATCTTATATTTCACCTAGACGTGGCTGAATGACGATACTGACAATATAGAGCTAGTGGGATTTTCCATGCACTGGAAAAGCTACCTCTGGTAAGACGAGGGGTGGGGGTGTGTGACTATTTGTCAATAACAGCTTGTGCGCGATGTCTAATATAAAAAAGTCTTGAGGTATTGCTCGCCTGATGTAGAGTACCTTATGATAAGCTGTAGACCACACTATCTACCAAGAGAGATCTCATCTATATTATTCGTAGCCGTCTATTTATCATCACAGACCAATGCTGGCACTAAGACCGCTCTCAACCAACTCTATAAGGCCATAAGCAAAGAAGAAAATGCTCACCCAGAAGCGGCGCTCCTAGTGGACAAGGACAACCATGCAGGCAAACTTAAATCAGTTTTACCAAAGTTTTGCCAGCATGTCACATGTGCAACCAGGGGAAAAAAAAATCCTAGACCACCTTTACTCCACATGCAGAGATGCATACAAAGCTCTCCCCCGCCCTCCATTTGGCAAATCTGACCACAATTATATCCTCCTGAGTCCTGTTTTCAAGCAAAAACTAAAGCAGGAAGTACCAGTGACTCGCTCAATACGGAAGTGGTCAGATGACGCGGATGCTACACTACAGGACTGTTTTGCTAGCACAGACTGGAAAGTGTTCCAGGACTCATCCAGTGGCATTGAGCAGTATACCACCTCAGTCATCGTCTTCATCAATAAGTGCATCGACGACATCGTCCACACAGTGAATGTACATGCATATCGCAACCAGAAGCCATAGATTACAGGCAACATCCGCATTGAGCTAATGGCTAGAGCTGCCGCTTTCAAGGAGCGGGAGACTAATCCGGACGCTTATAAGAAATCCCACTATGCCTTCAGACGAACCATCAAACAAGCAAAGTGTCAATACAAGATTAAGATTGAATCCTACTATACTGGCTCTGATGCTTGTCAGATGTGGCAGGGCTTGAAAACTATTCCGTAATACAAAGGGAAACCCAGACGCGAGCTGCCCAGTGACACGAGCCTACCAGATGAGCTAAATGCCTTTTATGCTCGCTTCGAGGCAAGCAACACTGAAGCATGCATGAGAGCACCTGCTGTTCTGGATGATTGTGTGATAACGCTCTCAGTAACCGATGTGAACAAAAGCTTTAAACAGGTCAACATTCACAAAGCCGTTGGGCCAGACGGATTACCAGGACGTGTACTCAAAGCATGCGCGGACCAACTGTCAAGTGTCTTCATTGACATTTTCAACCTCTCCCTGACCGTGTCTGTAATACCTACATGTTTCAAGCAGACCACCATAGTCCTTGTGCCCAAGGAAGTGAAGGTAACCTGCCTAAATGATTAACGCCCCATGGCACTCACGTCAATAGCCATGAAGTGCTTTGAAAGGCTGGTCATGGCTCACATCAACACCATCCTCCCAGACACCCTAGACCCACTCCAATTCGCATACCGCCCTAACAGATCCACAGATGATGCAATCTCAATCGCACTCCACACTGCACTTTCTCACCTGGATGAAAGGAACACCTATGTGAGAATGCTGTTCATTGACTACAGCTCAGCGTTCAACACCATGGTGCCCACTAAGCTCATCACTAAGCTAAGGACTCTGGGACTAAACACCTCCCTCGGCAACTGACCCTGGACTTCCTGACGGGCCACCCATAGGTGGTAAGTGTAGGCAACAACATGCCTGCCACGCTGATCCTCAACACTGGGGCCCCTCAGGGGTGTGTACTTAATCCCCTCCTGTATTCCCTGTTCACCCATGACTGCGTGGCCAAACACAACTCCGACACCATCATTAAGTTTGCTGATGACACAACAGTGGTAGTAGGCCTGATCACCTACAACAATGAGATGGACCAATAGGGAGGAGGTCAGAGAACTGGCAGTGTGGTGCCAGGACAGCAACCTCTCCCTCAATGTGAGCAAGACAAAGGAGCTGATCATAGACTACAGGAAAGACGGGCTGAACCAGGCCCCCATTAACATCAACGGGGCTGGTATGCCTGGTATGGCAACTGCTCGGCATCTGACCGTAAGGCGCTACAGAGGGTAGTGCGAACGGCCCAGTACATCACTGGGGCCAAGCTTCCTGCCATCCAGGACATATTCAATAGGCAGTGTCAGAGGAACGCCCATAAAATTGTCAGAGAGTCCAGTCACCGAAGTTATAGACTGTTTTCTCTGCTACCGCAAGGCAAGCGGTATTGGTAGCGCCAAGTCTAGACCCAAAGGCTCCTCAACAACTTCTACCCCCAAGCCATAAGACTGCTGAACAATTAATAAAATCGCCACTGGACAATGTACATTGACCCCCACATCCTTTTGTATACTGCTGCTCCTAGCTGTTTATTATCTATGCATAGTCACTTCACCCCTACCTACATGTACAAATTACCTCAGCTAACCTGTACCCCCACAGCCTGACTCGATACCGGTGCACCCTGAATATAGCTTTGTTATTCTTATTCTTATTGTGTTACTTTTAGTTATTACTTTTTATTTTAGTCTACTTGGTAAATATTTTCTTAACTTTTCTTGAACTGCACTGTCGGTTAAGGGCTAGTAAGTAAGCATTTCACGGTTAAGTCTACACTTGTTGTAGTCGGCGCATGTGACAAATAAAGTTTGATGTGATTGGATTTGATTAATCTCTCATATTGACTATGATGCATTGCATCAGTACATTTCTGTTTCTTTCTACCATGAATCTGGACAGGACTTTGGGAGTAGTTGGAATTTAAATATGGATGCAACTAGCCAGAATAACTTTTTTCCCTGCCCGTGAGAGAGCAACTACTGATGGGAAAGTGAAATGTACTATACAATGTTATCTGAAGAGGATCCATTTCACGCTGCTCCACTCCAACTTGGTAAAAATCAAAGGACGAGGACAATAGACATTTGCACTCTCTTGAGGATGCATGAGGCACATTTTACAACAGTAAGGCTCAATTTCTGTTCACTCTCTTTTCCCTCTGTGTCCCTTCTCCTTTCTCACTCTCTTTCGGTGCTCTTGATCATAGAATAATGTCGCTTTTTCCATCCTCCCTCCTCTGCGAGAGTCATGGAAACGAAATAATAGAAATGTCAGACGAGATGTTCCGTCATCGCTGATATTCTCTCTCGGTCCGTGAAAGGCCACGCCTGATCAAACAGTTAGATGCCCTGTGGCCCGGAACATTCCCCCGTTGGAACATTCCCCAGTTACTTCTCTCTCTCCCTGCCTCTCCCTCTCCGTGCCATGTTCTCACAGCATTGGATTAGAGTGCCCCCTGCTGTTTCACTGAATAACCGCAACTCAGATACATTTGTAAGGAAACTGCTAGGGAGGCATTTGCTGTGAATGGTGCATGCACTCAACTAACTCCACGCTTTCTAAAGAATGAAAGCTTAAATCTTAAGATAGTTGGACCAATAGGTAGGAAACATCACAACAACACAGGACTGTGCAAGAGATAAAGTCATGATAGTACATGTGGGTCAATTACATGTCTTTGTACTGCGACTCACCCAACTAGCCTACTATATGTGACTAGAGTGTGTCTCGCTACAGCCATGTGACCCCCTTTGTCAATGCGTGTTTTCTCCAGTGCTATGTAAGTCATTATCAGTGTATGAGACATGGTATGAGGTGTAAGTGGCTAGGTTTTGGTGCTGCCATTAGTCATTCAGACAGAGGAGGGCGCTGTAAGACCTGTTTGGTCTCATTCACATTCCTGCCATAGATGCTCCAGCATAGCGCAGCTGTATATGGTTTCCTGCTCAAACCATCAGACTTTATATTAAGTTGCTCTTATAACTATGTAGTAGTTATGTCATTAATTATAATGCATCTATTTTATGACAGGTGAAACATATATACATAGCATTATCCTTTTTATGAATAACCCCAAAATGTGTATGAATGTTTTGTATTTCTTTGCAGTGATTCCAGTCTACTCCACTCTTCAAGGCCACAAAACAGTAAAACATGCTGGTCATGTTTCTAGTTATTCTTGGCCATGAAAAACTCCTGGCCCAGGTCACATTGTCAGGAAAAACTCCTGGCCCGACATGCAATGCTTTTTAATTAAACAAGACCTTTTGGCACAGGCCTTCTAAGCGCTCTCCTGTATTGTATTCCAGTATGTTTATGGCTTATACTAATAATATGGGTGGGTCTCTGTTGTACTGTTGCACTGTGAGAAGAGAGCTCCCTATGGGCAGATTAGCTGTGTGTTAGATAGGTGGGTGTGGTAGGTTGGATAAGCCTGTTGTTGTTTTAAGTGACTCTATTCATTATGGCCCGTGTAACGGGCACATCCTGCTGTAAACATGGCCTCCAGCTGTAGGTGTGATGTCATTAACTGGCTGTTATGTCACCGATCCAGTTCGGGGTGCGTTCATAAATTTACTCTGGCTATGTACTCTGATTTCAGAGTGTACAGAGTGCAGAATAACTGAGGAATTTATGAACACTCAACACCCCTTGAATATGGAAGGTGTCAGTAAACCTCGGCGAAAAAGCGTAATTAAATTGTTGCCAGCAGCACTGTTACAGTCACCAACGCTCTGGATAACATAAAAACAGCCTAACCAGCTCTGCTAGGGCAAGTAAAATGGTCAGAGTGAGGTGTTCTGTCTAGAAGTAGTTAGCAAGTTAGTCAATGTTAGCCAGTTAGCTTGGGTGCTTGACTTCTGTTGTGAGGTCAGAACGCTCAGATCAACCCAACTCCTCGGCCAGAGCGTCCAGTGTGCGCTCTGAGCGTGTGGCAAGCGAAACACAATGCTCTGAATTTTCAAACACACAGAGCACACTCTGAGCGCACTCTGGCTCTCCAGATTGAATTTACGAACACACCCTTGGTTGCTTCGTCAGGGAATGCTGGAGACGGAGACTAGTACAGTAGGGCCTGATATATACATGGTATAGTGTGGCAGGGACTGGAGAAGTCTGCGACTTTGGTCCTATGTAATGAAAATTCAATTTAAAATGAAGTTAATCATATACCTACCCATATTAAATAGTGATCTCTTTCAGTGGTGTGATGGTAAATTGAACTGGTTAGATAGTTGAAATAACACCAGTGACACATGTATTACTACTAACAGTTTGAACTTTATTGTTAAGTGACAGTAAGAGTCATCTTTATCATCATCATCATCATCACATTAGTCAGTACAAGAACTACAGAACCTTAAAATGTCCCAAAAAAATCACAACAAAATTCAAGTCTTCATTGTTTCATTTTCATAGCCTATAACCCTGGGCTGTACTGTGTTGTCTATAGCCCTTAAAAGGTCATTTACCTTTGATGGATGTCTCCTTTGTTTTTACAAGAAAGGGCACACTGTGGTCTAATCGTCTATTGCCATGCTTCCTATTGCTAGATAAGCAGATATCGAAAAGCACAAAAACACTGCGTTTAAATACTGCGAGGACAGGAGCCAGAAGCTGACGGAAATATCTCAACAAATATCAGCCTATGAGACATCTGAGATTATATGGCATTAAACCTGACCTGAGGTCATTGAACCTGACCTGCCCATGTATATTATACAGAACTACATATGTTTCTGCTTGTTAGTGTTTCCTATTCTGAGAGACAGTGCGGTTTTAACAGCATCTTTTTTTTAAAATAATGTACTGTACATTTATTTTCCATATTTTGAAAATCCCTGGGAACAGGTGTTAGTTCATTCACATTTTTCTACTTATTACACAACCTGCATGACAGTACAGTACAATTACATGCCCCAAGCTAAGTATGCATACCTGCATGAAGCCTGCACAAATCCTATCACAAGGACTACATTCCACCAATAGCCCCACTATCACACCAGTAAGAATGCATGCCCAATGCAGCGCTTCCATCTAGTATACTACTGTTAGTGAGGATATTGGAGCAGAGCCAATCATGTCTCTCCTTCCAGAGCATGGATACATCTTGTACCAGCCAACAGCGAATGGCTATGTTCCAGGTCACAGGTGAAGCCAGCTGGTTGGTCTGTCAGCGCTGCCTTCATCAACAAAGTCAAATCGTGCCTTTGTGAGCTCCCTCCAAGTCCAGTAGCTATAAATTGTAACACCAGATAATGTGACTTAACCACAGAAATGTGGACCATTATACTGGTAGTTACAGGTGTGGCTCTACCAAACGCTGGCATTTTTTAGCTAACCTGGTATTGGCGACAATGTATGTGCCGTCATCTTCTTTTTACAAATCTCTCATTAATCGAGACAGGCTTCTGTCATCCTGGCATGCGGCCCTTTAGGGTAGACCACCCTGTCTCAATCAATGAGAGAAGATTTGAAAAAGACAAGATGGTGGTGAACACATTGTTGGAATACTTCATGGACAAAACAAACATTATTTTATTTTAACAGAGCATTTTATCGATTCCAAATGGACTCCCTGAAACTGGACACAGCCATTTTATGAAACGCCGGTTTCCACGATTCGAGGACCAAGATAGTATCGCAAATACCAGGTTAGTTGAAAAATGTCCAGCAACATTTTGTACAGCCACTTCTGTAACTACCAATATAGTGGTCCAAATCTGGTGTTACAATCTGTAGCTACCAGTCCAGGGGATTCAATGTAACATAACTTCCAGCTGATTCAACAAGGCCATTCTCCCTCTCCCCTCCTTTCACTCTCTTTCTCACTATGAAAATAAAAAAAGGGAAAATTTTGCAGATGGAACATTCCAGCAATCATGTCGCCGCTACGACTGGGTTTGGCCACAGAGGTAGCGGGTAGAGGAGCAAAGGGTTATTTTTTATAAGTCCTATGTTTTGGGTTAGAGTTGTTTGACATTGTGCAATATTAATATTAATATTTTCCTCTCTTAAATCCACAAACTATTATCTTGTTTCCTGTATATGCGCTATGATGGTTACAGAGATAGAAATGACATTTTCAGGCACACTTTATGTCACATAATCCTTATGAATCCGTATACCTGTTACGCGGAGTGGAACCCAGTAGCAGACTCCGACGAGGAGACTGGGATGAAATAACCAAGGTATTTATTGAAACACAGGGGGCAGATGGAGTGCAGGTCATGGGAAGCTCGGGCGGGTTGCTGGAAACCAGATGAGGGTGCGGAGGCTGGAGTGAAGAGGGGTTGAGACAGGGTAAGCCGGTCCGGAGGGGATTCCAAGGGGGTAGTAGAGTGGGGAATCCAGGACAGAGTAGTAGAATGACAAGACGTGGGACTGGAGACAGGGACGAGAGTCACAGCGGGCAGAACTGTAGTGGAGAGTAAAACAGCGGCAGGCAAGGAAAACAGGCACAACAGGATCTGAATAGTAACAAACGGCTAGAAACGTAGACTGACTGAGCAGAGATTACGATCTGGCAGCATGGAAGTGGCAGGGCTGAGTATTTGTAGAGGTCTTGATTATGGAACAGGTTGCAGCTGGTGGGGATCTGCTCTGACTCCAGCACACTTGTCTCCGCCCACACAATCACATACACAGAGAGAGAGAGACAGAGAGAGAGAGAGAGAGAGAGAGAGAGAGAGAGAGAGAGAGAGAGAGAGAGAGAGAGAGAAAGAGTACTGGGGGAGTGGCGGCAGGTCAAGGAGACACAGGATGAGCAGTAGAGGGCGTTGCAGGAGCAGATGTGACAATACCAGATTACCAACTGGGTCAATAACATTTGTTGATAAATCTGTTGATAAAAACAACATTGCGGCAGGTAGCCTAGAGGTTAAGAGCGTTGGGCCAGTACCGAGCCGATTAGGTGGGGGGAAAAACGGTTTATGTGCCCTCAAAGTGCCTTGCTCAAGCAAGGCACTTAACCCTAGTCGCTCAGGATAAGAGTGCCTGCTAAATGACTCAAATGTAAATGTTAGCAAAGACAAAAATAATACAGACTCCAAAAAGATATGGGAACAGTTCTTGTTTTTTCTTAAAGGCACAAAGGAATATCATGGACATAAAACATCACTTATCAGAAGATACAATCTCCACCTATGTATTTTGTTAGTGTATTTATGTTTTTGCTTGATATGCTGGTTTTTCTAGTTGGTTATTTTTTTTTGTATTTTTATTTGTTGTGGCCCATTGGGCGCATGTATAGTTTGGTATACTGTGTGGTTGTTTTGAGTTAAATAGGAAAAAATGTAATGAATGTTCTATACAAAATATATATATAAAATCACTTATGCAATTTATTTGATGTAATTTTATCAAGCTAAGTTAGTGCATGCAATTATGCAGTACTGTCAAACCTTTTGTATTTCCATGGTAAACAGTATTGACAATTGGCAGACCTATTTAACTACCTGCATTTACAAATGTGCTACAATGTAATTACATGCATTATTACCTTATGATTAACAAGTAATGGTTTGGTAATGTAATTTAAGGTATTGCTGAATTGTGCAATTTGAGTCAACAGTCAGGTCCCCTTCAGAACCCCCTTTCTCTATCCCTTCAGAACCCTCTTTCTCTATCCTTCCTTCTTCTTCCTCTATTCCTCCTTTTCAAGGCCCCTCTCAGGTATGGTCAGGTAATATCCCTTACCAAAGAGACAATACTCCACTATCTCTCCTGCATTTCTCTCTGTAGCTACACTGTTTCCCAGTGGTGTAAAGTACTTAAGTATGAATACAATAAAGTACTACTTAAATAGTTTTTTGGAAGTATCTGTACTTCACTATTTATATTATTTATAACTTTTACTCCAAAACATTCCTAAAGAAAATGTATTTTAAACTTTTTACTCCCTTACATTTTCCCTGGCACCCAAAAGTGTTTTTCTTTAAATCAGGCAGGACAGCAATATGATGCAATTCACACACATCAATATAACGTGTTGTCATCCCTACTGCCTCTGATCTGGCGGACTCACTAGACACAAATACTGTTTGTCATTTATGTCTGAGTGTTGGAGTGTGCCCCGGTCTGTCCGTAAATTAACAAAAACAAGAAAATTGTGCTATCTACTTTGCTTACTATAAGGAATTTGAGTTTTCCATTTACTTTCACTTTTTCTCAAGTATGATATGAGTACTTTTTCCACCACTGTAGTTAAGTACTGTAACGGTCGTCTGATGAAGAAGGATCGGACCAAAGCGCAGCGTGGTAAGTGTTCATGATTTTTATTAACACTGAACACAAGAACAAAATAACAAAGTGAGAAACGAAACCCGAAACAGTCCTGTCAGGTGCCGAACACTAAACAGAAAACAACTACCCACCAAACACAGGTGGGAAAAAGCTACCTATGTATGGTTCCCAATCAGAGACAACGATAGACAGCTGTCCCTGATTGAGAACCATACCCGGCCAAAACAAAGAAATACAAAACATAGAAAAATGAACATAGAATTCCCACCTAAATCACACCCTGACCAAACCAACATAGAGACATAAAAAGCTCTCTAAGGTCAGGGCGTGATAAGTACATTTAAAACCAGATACTTTTAGACGTTTACTCAAGTAGTATTTTACTATGTGACTTTTTTACTTGAGTCATTTTCTATTAACGTATCCTTACTTTTACTCAACTATCGTACAACCACTTCCACACAGTTTGTTATACTTAGCCAGTAGCTACTAAAACATCTGTCAAACTACCAAACAAGTGTCCCTTGGCTCTCTGATACAGTCATGTTCTTTCACTTACAGTATTTGCGCAATGCAGTTGAGGCCAAGCCACACTTTGTCCCTGTGCCCTCGGTTGAGCACATCCAAATCCAGCCACTCAAAATGAGTACTTTTCCAGTTGTTTCGCAGGTGTTCCCAATGCGAGCTCTAAAATAGATATCCCTCCGCTCCACACACACACACAACGCCACAGCTAGTCCTAGATTAGTAGAAGAACTGAGTTAGCTCATTATTACTATACAGTGCCTTGCGAAAGTATTCGGCCCCCTTGAACTTTGCGACCTTTTGCCACATTTCAGGCTTCAAACATAAAGATATAAAACTGTATTTTTTTTGTGAAGAATCAACAACAAGTGGGACACAATCATGAAGTGGAACGACATTTATTGGATATTTCAAACTTTTTTAACAAATCAAAAACTGAAAAATTGGGCGTGCAAAATTATTCAGCCCCTTTAAGTTAATACTTTGTAGCGTCACCTTTTGCTGCGATTACAGCTGTAAGTCGCTTGGGGTATGTCTCTATCAGTTTTGCACATCGAGAGACTGACATTTTTTCCCATTCCTCCTTGCAAAACAGCTCAGTGAGGTTGGATGGAGAGCATTTGTGAACAGCAGTTTTCAGTTCTTTCCACAGATTCTCGATTGGATTCAGGTCTGGACTTTGACTTGGCCATTCTAACACCTGGATATGTTTATTTTTGAACCATTCCATTGTAGATTTTGCTTTATGTTTTGGATCATTGTCTTGTTGGAAGACAAATCTCCGTCCCAGTCTCAGGTCTTTTGCAGACTCCATCAGGTTTTCTTCCAGAATGGTCCTGTATTTGGCTCCATCCATCTTCCCATCAATTTGAACCATCTTCCCTGTCCCTGCTGAAGAAAAGCAGGCCCAAACCATGATGCTGCCACCACCATGTTTGACAGTGGGGATGGTGTGTTCAGGGTGATGAGCTGTGTTGCTTTTACGCCAAACATAACGTTTTGCATTGTTGCCAAAAAGTTCCATTTTGGTTTCATCTGACCAGAGCACCTTCTTCCACATGTTTGGTGTGTCTCCCAGGTGGCTTGTGGCAAACTTTAAACAACACTTTTTATGGATATCTTTAAGAAATGGCTTTCTTCTTGCCACTCTTCCATAAAGGCCAGATTTGTGCAATATACGACTGATTGTTGTCCTATGGACAGAGTCTCCCACCTCAGCTGTAGATCTCTGCAGTTCATCCAGAGTGATAATGGGCCTCTTGGCTGCATCTCTGATCAGTCTTCTCCTTGTATGAGCTGAAAGTTTAGAGGGACGGCCAGGTCTTGGTAGATTTGCAGTGGTCTGATACTCCTTCCATTTCAATATTATCGCTTGCACAGTGCTCCTTGGGATGTTTAAAGCCTGGGAAATCTTTTTGTATCCAAATCCGGCTTTAAACTTCTTCACAACAGTATCTCGGACCTGCCTGGTGTGTTCCTTGTTCTTCATGATGCTCTCTGCGCTTTTAACGGACCTCTGAGACTATCACAGTGCAGCTGCATTTATACGGAGACTTGATTACACACAGGTGGATTGTATTTATCATCATTAGTCATTTAGGTCAACATTGGATCATTCAGAGATCCTCACTGAACTTCTGGAGAGAGTTTGCTGCACTGAAAGTAAAGGGGCTGAATAATTTTGCACGCCCAATTTTTCAGTTTTTGATTTGTTAAAAAAGTTTGAAATATCCAATAAATGTCGTTCCACTTCATGATTGTGTCCCACTTGTTGTTGATTCTTCACAAAAAATACAGTTTTATATCTTTATGTTTGAAGCCTGAAATGTGGCAAAAGGTCGCAAAGTTCAAGGGGGCCGAATACTTTCGCAAGGCACTGTAGCTCTGACACTGCTCCTGTGTTTAGTGGTGCCATTATTATTTTACCTCTGGGAAATGCCTTGCCTATTTCCATTAAACTATGACTTCCAGGGCATGACAATATAGCTCCGATTTCATTTGAAACATGGTTATTTTTGTTGTTGTGGTATAAATGACTTCCCGTCAGGTTTGAACCTGGTTTGTGGTTGTGAAGAGCGATGGTATCTAGTAGTCCCACAGATGTCAAAAACACTTTTTAAAATATCTATACATATATAAAGTACACTCTATATACACAAAAGTATGTAGACACCTTCAAATTAGTGGACTTGGCTATATCAGCCACACCTGTTGCTGACAGGTGTATAAAATTGAGCACACAGCCATGCAATCTCCATAGACAAACATTGGCAGTAGAATGGCTTTACTGAAGAGCTTAGTGACATTCAACGTGACACTGTCATAGGATGCCGGCTTTCTAACAAGTCATTTTATCAAATTGCTGCCCTGCTAGAGCTGCCCCGGTCAACTGTAAGCAGCAACAACAACTCAGCCACAAAGTGGTAGGCCACAAAAGCTCAGAGAATGGGCCCGGAGAGTGCTGAAGTGCGTAGTGCTTAAAAATCGTCTGCCCTCCGTTGCAACACTCATTACCGAGTTCCAAACTGCATCTGGAAGCAATGTCAGCACAATAACTGTTCATTGGGAGCTTCATAAAATGGGTTTCCGTGGCCAAGCAGCCACACACAAGCCTAAGATCACCATGCGCAATACCAAGCGTCAGCTGGAGTGGAGTAAAGCTCTGGAGCAGTGGAAACGCTGCAACAGACAAATCTGGGTTTGATGGATGCCAGGAGAAGGCTACCTGCCCCAATGCATAGTGCCAACTGTAAAGTTTGGTGGAAGAGGAAAAATGGTCTGGGGCTGTTTGTCATGGTTCGGGCTAGGCCCCTTAGTTCCAGTGAAGGGAAATCTTAACACTACAGCTTACAATGATATTCTAGACCATTCTGTGCTTCCAACTTTGTGGCAACACTTTGGGGAAGGCCCTTTCCTGTTTCAGCAGGACAATGCCCCTGTGCACAAAGCGAGGTCCATACAGAAATAGTTTGTTGTGGAAGAACTTGACTGGTCTGCACAGAACTCTGATCTCAACTCCATTGAATACCTTTGGATAAATTGGAACGCCGACAGTGCCCGACCTCACTAATTATCTTGTGGCTGAATGGAAGCAAGTCCCCGCAGCAATGTTCCAACATCTAGTGGAAAGCCTTCCCAGAAGAGTGGTGGCTGTTATAGCAGTAAAGGGGAGACCAACTCCATGATTTTGGAATGAGATGTTCGACAAGCAGGTGTCCACATACTTTTGGTAATGTAGTGTATTTAAAAACGATGTACTTGGTATTTAGATGGTTGACATTTACCTGTTAAACGTGGAGCTAAAGATCCCCCGTGGAGGGAAGGGGGGTGTCACTGGAAGGCAGCCCGGACGGTCCTGTCGCTGAGGGGCTGAGAGGGGCGGAAGTTGTCTCCCAACATCCCGTCGTTCCCCTCAGGTAGATCAGCACCTTTCAGATGGGACCTGAGCCTCCTGAACTCCTCTATCTGGGAGAGTTGATGAAAAGAATGGCGAAGGTAAAGAGTGGTGATGGATTAATTAAGATAAGTATTCCGTCTAGTTTCGATCAATGTTCTGTCTAGCTGCACTGCGGTTGCCCTCTGCTCCAGCCTTTACAAACCTAATGTGGATAAAAACATAATGCATATGTCCATCTTGTGTGGACTAATAAAGTAGAGTGCATTCAGAAAGTATTCAGACTCCTTCACTTTTTTCACATTTTGTTACTTTAATTCTATAAATTCTAAAATTGATTAAATTGTTTTTATCCGTCATCAAACTTCACACAATACCCACAATGACAAAGCATAAATAGATTAGATTTTTTTGTGAATTTATAAAAAATGTAATAAAAAGGAAATATGACATTTACATTAGTATTCAGACCCTTTACTCAGTACTTTGTTGAAGAACCTTTGGCAGCGATTACAGTCTTGTTGGGTATGACGCTACAAGCTTGGCACACCTGTATTTGGGGAGTTTCTCCCATTCTTCTCTGCAGATCCTCTCAAGCTCTGTCAGGTTGGATGGGGAGCGTCACTGCACAGATATTTTGAGGTCTGTCCAGAAATGTTCGATCGGTTCAAGTCCAGGCTCTGGCTGGGCCACTCAAGAGACTTGTCCCAAAGCCACTTGTCCCAAAGCCACTCCTGCGTTGTCTTGGCTGTGTGCTTAGGATCATTGTCCTGTTGGAAGGTGATCCTTGGCCACAGTCTGAGGTCCTGAGAACTCTGGAGCAGGTTTTCATCAAGGATCGCTCTGTACTTGGCTCTGTTCATCTAGTCCTCGATCCTGACTAGTCTCCCAGTCCCTGCCACTGAAAAACATCCCCATAGCATGATGCTGCCACCACCATGCTTCACCGTAGGGATGTTGCCAGGTTTCCTCCAGATGTGACACTTGGCATTCAGGCCTAAGAGTTCAATCTTGGTTTCATCAGACCCGAGAATCTTGTTTCTCATGGTCTGAGTGTCTTTCGGGTGACTTTTGGCAAACTCCAAGTGGGCCTTCATGTGCCTTTTACTGAGGAGTGGCTTCTGTCTGGCCACTACTATAAAAGCCTGGTTGGTGGATTGCTGCAGAGATAGTTGTCCTTCTGGAAGGTTTGCCCATCTCCACAGATGAACTCTGGAGCTCTGTCAGAGTGACCATCGGGTTCTTGGTCACCTCCCTGACCAAGGGCCTTCTCCCCCGATTGCTCAGTTTGGCCGGGCGGCCAGCTCTAGGAAGCGTCTTGGTGGTTCCTAACTTCTTACATTTAAGAATGTTGGAGGCCACTGTGTTCTTGGTCCATCTTATGGCTTGGTTTTTGCTTTGACATGCACTGTCAACTATGGGACCTTATATAGACAAGTGTGTGCCTTTCCAAATCACCACAGGTGGACTCCATTCAAGTTGTAGAAACATCTCAAGGATGATCAATGGAAACAGGATGCACCTGAGCTCAGTTTAGAGCCTCATAAAAAAGGGTCTGAATACTTATGAAAATAATGTATTTCTGTTTTTGTATAAATTTGCTAACATTTCTATAAACCTGTTTTCACTGTCATTATGGGGTATTGTGTGCAGATTGATGAGGGGAAAAAATAATTGAATCGATTTTAGAGTAAGACTGTATCGTGACAAATTGTAGAAAAAGTCAAGGGGTCTGAATGCTTTCCGAATGCACTGTATATCTTATATCTGATCTTATTTAGTGTTTTCAGTGTTCTGTACATGTTGGCATTCTACTGTATGCTTAGGCTAAGAGCTAATTTCTTCCTGTCCTGGTCTATTTTACAGACCTCTTTCCAGCTGAGTCTGGTCTTGTGTGTGTAGCAGTAAAATGACAGACGTTCTCCGTTAAGATTTTCATTGGGTACTGGACTGGACACCTAGCCCTAAGCTAATAGTTATCTGGTTGGATGGTCAGTCAGACTTTGCCAATGCAGGAGGATAGTGTTTGCCCGAAACAAACAAGACAGATGGATTCAGTAATACAGGATTTTATGGAGGCACAGCCAACTAAGCCTTGACAACAGTAGAGTTTCATAGAGCTGTCTACATAAACAGAGCCATTAACAACCATTATCAGATTAATCGATCAATACTGATGACTCATTTACTATCAATAAAATGTAGTGAAAGGCGTTTTATTTGTTCTGGCTTCCTTAGATGGTACACATAAGGAACATATAGTACTTTTCAAAGTCAATAGTCAACTGTTATAAAGCAATGCTACAGCTGGGAGATGGGAAAATCTATATAGAATATTCCATTGAACAATGATCTACCATCACAGCACAGGTTTAAAGGTGTTCCTAAACAGGCTGCATATTGGGGAACTGCCCTCCAGAGTTGATAGAACACTGAATTACAGGATCTCTATGAGCTGTCCTGTGTTATTTACTGTATGTGAATAATTGGCCGCTCAATACGTATGAACAATTCATTAATCGCTCTGTTTTTTAGCTTTTTGATATTTCAATTCATGCCTTTGCTCTCCACCATAACCTTTCCGTCCTTTCAAAGGGAGGTGTCTGGCCTTTACATGAAAGGCTTGCTCAGAATCAAAGCCTCTGTAGAAAGTGTGCTGACTTGGAGGACAAACTGTATTGTGCAATGCTGTTGAATCAGAGGTTGGGACCTTGCTTCATAAATATGGGCTTATAAGTGCCAAATCAATCACAACACTGTATTTTACCTTCTAGCAGAACACACACTTCAATGCAGGTAGCTAGAGCAACCTCAAGATCTATGGAAGTAGAGCTGGTTTGAATAACACTTGGTATTAAAGCAATATGGCCACTTGGAGGGCTAGCAGGTGCCATCACCATTGACATGTGAAGGGATAAGACCTAGGGGTAAGACCTGGGGCAAGGGTCTAGAAGCCAACATTAATACATTCTTTATTATTTGCCCCTGCTGGTCATCTATGAATGTTTGAAGGTCTTGAAAAATGATCTGGCCTTAATGGCCACATGTACTCTAAAAGCATCACCCAGTACAGACAGAAAAGGTCTGGTATCTCTCTAGATAGTTTCTTACTAGGTTCCTGCTGAAAAAAACAGCATAGACCAGCATATGCTGGTGACTAGTGCTGGTTTTGCTGGTGACCAGCCTTCATACCAGTATAAGCTGATGACCAGCTTATACTGGTATGCTGGTGATGCTGGCAACCAGCATATCATCATAAGTACCAGCATATGCTGGTTACCAACAAAACAAGCATCAAAGTGCTTAAAGATGCACTATGACGAAATCGCTCCACCATTTCCTGGTTGCTAAAATTCTAATAGTTTCCCTCATTTCTGTTTATGTGACAAAACTAGTAAGAATAATTTTACCATCTACTGTGAAATATATTTTTCATAACCAAAAATATTGAATTTTCAGTTGTTTGAGGCTGGTATACAAAACCGAAGGATGGCAGGCATATAAATAGCACCCACATAGAACTTCTTACTTCCTTTCAATGAGAATGACAGATCTAACACACACATTTCTATGTAACTTTTAGGTTACCCAAAAAGTTATATATTGCAGGTTTAATCACTTAAGACAATACATTACATATATCACAAATGAAGGCCTAGTTCTTCCCTAATAAAGTGGCCACATCAGGACTGGAAGTCACATTATGAGTGTTCATCCATCCACAATCTGAATTCAGACTACTAATTCCAACTACTTATTCAGATTGGTTTACTTGAGAAAAATTGAATTTATCTTTGTGTTGCATAAGATGAATTAATCAGTCATGCAAAAACGCAGATATTGAAACAAACAATTAAAAATATCAAACTGCAGGGCCTCCTGAGTGGTGCAGTAGTCTAAGACACTGCATCACAGTTACAAGCTGTGCCACTAGAGATCCTAGTTCGAGTCCAGGCTCTGTCGCAGCTGGCCGCGACCGGGAGACCCATGAGGCAGCCCACAATTGGCCAAGCGTCGTCCGGGTTAGGGGAGGGTTTGGCCGGCTGGGATGTGCTAGTCCCATCGAGCTCAAGCGATTCCTGTGGCGGGCCGGGCGCACGCACGCTGACACGGTCGCCAGGTGTACGGTGTTTCCTCCAACATATTGGTAACGGCTGGCTTCCAGGTTAAGTGGGCAGTGTGGCTTAGATGGGTCGTGTTTCGGAGGACGTACAGCTCTCGACCTTCGCCTCTCCAAGACAAGACTATAACTACCAATTGGATACCATGAAAAAGGGGTAAGAAAAAAAAAACACAGGGAACTGCAATAGAGCATGCTGGAAAATATGATCTTTATGGTTGTGGTTTTGCTTGCTAGACCATGCTGGTCAGACCAGTTTGACAGCTAGACCATTCTGTTCGGCCAGCTAGACCATACTGGTCAGACCAGCACTGACCAGCTTGAAAATTCTGCTGGTCTACAGTTGGGATTTTCAACAGAGTAGGGAGTTTTCCCTAGCAATTGTGCTTCTGCATCTGCATTGCTTGCTCTTTGGGGTTTTAGGATGGGTATCTGTAAATCACTTTGTGAAAACTGCTGATGTAAAATGGGCTGTATAAAATACATTTGATTGATTAATTGAGCCAGACCATTGTGTCAGATGGCCTACCTGTAACTGTGAGATGGTGAGTGGGTAGCGGTACAGGATCCAGGTGACGCTCTCACTACATGGAGGGGTGGTCAGGGAGCCCTCATACACCCAGTAGTCTCTCAGGAGAGGGTCTGGAGGGGGTAACAAACACATACCATGTCCTCATCCAATACTGTGTCACACCATACACGCAAGCAGGAATCATACACAATTAGAAGAAGGACTCACCAGGAAGTAGTGTGTTGGGATTGAAGCACGGTATGATCTTGGTCTTCCCCTATACAGATAGGTCAACACACTCAAATATTTGTTGACCTGCTTCGTTTGTAATGCACTGTTTATTTCACCACCATGTTTGTCATGACTGTATTATTGCAGATCGTCTTTACTACTGGAGCTCCTTCTTCACATTCTGCATCAACACTTCACCTGTCTAATCTGAAATGTTTCAGACGGTTTCAAGTCAATCTGGAGCATTGATTGCATCAGGTTTACTTGAAAAATCAATACATTAATCAATTGCTGCCTGCTCCAATCGTTGCACCTCTACTGATTTTCTGTTAACTGCCAAGTTTGATTGTCTATGTATTGTATGTCTTCCTCGATCTCTCAGTTAAGCATTGGGTATCTACCCCTTTAGGTCATGTCAGTAATTTCTCATAACCTCTGCCCTCTCATCACCATGACAACTCATAACCATAACATCATCACCATAACAATATGACTTGGTCAACCATGTGGGTGCCAAGATCTTACCTTGTATTGTAGGTCCTGCAGCACTTCTGTTATGGCCTTCAACCCCAGATGCTCCTTCCCTATCTGAAGGAAACAATGTCAATGGCATCAAGTCAAAAAGAAGTCATGAAAGATGGTCCTAACAGATCAATGTAATGTTATGATGTTAGCGCATCTTAACAGGGTGCTGTTGACGTGTTTGGAGCATCCTGAAAGGATGTGAAAATGGTGGAAAAGTACTCAATTATCATACTTGAGTAAAAGTAAAGATACTTTAATAAAAATGACTAAACTAAAAGTGAAAGTCACCCAGTAAAATACTACTTCAGTAAAAGTCTAGAAGTATCTGGCTTTAAATATACTTATCAAAAGTAAAACTCAATGCTAAAATATACTTAAGTGTCAAAAGTAAATGCAATAAATACTTTCAAATTCCTTATATTAAAGGATACTTTGAGATTTGGGCAATTAGGCCCATTATCTACTTCCCCAGAGTCAGATGAACTTGTGGTTACCATTTTTATGTCTCGGTGTCCTGTATGAAGGAAGGTAGAGTTAGTTTCACGAGCCAGTGCTAACTAACATTAGCTCAATGACTGGAAGTCTATGGGTATCTGCTAACTTCCAGTCAATGCGCTAACGCTAGTTAGCAATTGTGCTAGTGCTAGTTAGCAACTTCCTTCAAATCGCTCGCAGAGACATACGGATGGTATTCACAAGTTAATCTGACTCTGGGGAAGTAAATAAAGGGCTTTATTGCCAAAATCCCAAAGTATCCCAAACCAGACTGCACAATTGTATTTATTAGTAAATTTACGGATACACTCCAACACTTAGACATCATTCATAACCGAAGCATTTGTGTTTTGTAAGTCCGCCTGATCAGAGGCAGTAGGGATGACAACGTGTTCTCTTGATAAGTGTGATAAGTGTGTGAATTAAACAATTTTCCTGTCCTGCTAAGCATTCAAAGTGTAACAAGGACTTTTGGGTGTCAGAGAAAATGTATGGGAGTAAAAAGTACATATTATCTTAACCTCTACAGAATCAGTGTATTATGCTTTACCAGATCTAATGTGTGTATTCTCCTACACTAATTTCATATTTCCACAAACGTCAAAGTGTTTCAAATGGTATCAAGAATATGCATATCCTTGCCTCAGGACCTACAGACAGTTAGATTTGGGTATGTCATTTTAGATGAAAATGGGGGGGGGGGGGGTCAGATCCTTTTAAAGAATGAAGTGAAGTAAAAGCAAAAGTTGTCAAAAATCTAAACAGTAAAGTAGTAGTACTTCGTAGTAGTAAGTACTAAAGTAGTAGTAAGTAGTACTTCGAAAATATTTTTACTTAGTTACTTTACACCACTAAGTGTTTGTCCACTCATATTTTCAGTCATTGCCTCAAGCTAGTTCATATCAGTCAAACGTTATCATGGTTATTTCAATGTGGTGGTTTTTCTCAGTACAATAAAAAAAGTATATTTAGTGTCAAAGCTGATATGAATATGATATGGTACAAAATACAGTAATAATAAACCAAGTGCCTAACAAAACCATAGAGAGCATGAGAAGAGGGGATTCTCATGTGACTATAGACTGAGACCAAAGCAAACAATACCTGCACAAACAGAGCGATGATGAGAACTCCGTTCGTCTTACCCAGGGCTTCCTCCACACTGCTGAACAAGGTTGTGTTCCAGTGGATCAGATGGAGCTGGGGGGGGAAGCACATGTATTGTATTGTACCATATTATATATAGTGAAGCTGATCACAAAAAAAATATTAACCAAAGAAAGTAAAGAAAGAAAGATATTCAGGTAAGGATAGAAAATGAAAGAAAGTAAATGAAAGAACGATGGGCAGAGGGAGGCTGCAGAAGACAGGGCCGAGACAAAGCAGGTGTAAGGGACATAAGGGCACTCTACAGTTTGAAATAGAGCACAAAACACCTTTGATAGAGAGGAAAGCTTATAAAGCCAAACCACCAGTGGCATAACCTCTTCAGGCCCTTTCAAACGCGTCAATGGCCTGAGTGATGTGTAAATATATGAAACAAAGTAATGAGCTTTAAAAGCCCTGACCCGAAGTAACCTGTTTTTATGTGAACATAGCAAGTCCCTCGTTCTCAAGGCCATCAGACTGTTAAATAGCCATCACTAGCACAGAGAGGCTGATGCCTACATACACAGACTGAAATCATTGGTCACTTTAATAATGTTTACATATCTTGCGTTACTCATTTCATATGTACAGTTGAAGTCGGAAGTTTACATACACCTAAACTCAGTTTTTCACAATTCCTGACTTTTAATCCACGTAACAATTCCCTGTTTAGGTCAGTTAGGATCACCACTTTATTTTAAGAATGTGAAATGTCAGAATAGTAGTAGAGAGAATGATTTATTTCAGCTTTTATTTCTTTCATCACATTCCCAGTGGGTCAGAAGTTTACATGCACTCAATTGGTATTTGGTAGCATTGCCTTTAAATTGATTAACTTGGGTCCAACATTTCGCGTAGCCTTCCACAAGCTTCCCGCAATAATTTGGGTGAATTTTGGCCCATTCCTCCTGACAGAGCTGGTGTAACAGAGTTAGGTTTCTAGGCCTCCTTGCTCGCACATGCTTTTTCAGTTCTGTCCACAAAATGTTCTATAGGACAGGTGTCAAACTCATTCCACAGAGGGCCGAGTGTCTGCAGGTTTTTGCTTCTTCCTTGTACTTAATTGATGAATTAAGATCACTAATTAGTAAGGAACTCCCCACACCTGGTTGTTTAGGGCTTAATTGAAAGGAAAAAACAAAAACCTGCAGACAGTAGGCCCTCCAATGAATGAGTTTGACACCCCTGTTCTATAGGATTGAGGTCAGGGCTATGTGATGCCCGCTCCAATACCTTGACTTTGTTGTCCTTAAGCCATTTTGCCACAACTTTGGAAGTATGCTTGGGGTCATTGTCCATTTGGAAGACCCATTTGCGAACAAGCTTTAACTTCCTGACTGGTGTCTTGAGATGCTCCAATATATCCACATAATTTTCCTCCCTCATGATGCCATTTATTTTTGAAGCACACCAGTCCCTCCTGCAGCAAAGCACCCCCACAACATGATGCTGCCACCCCCGTGCTTCACAGTTGGGATGGTGTTCAATGGCTTGCAAGCCTCCTCCTTTTTCCTTCAAACATAACGATTGTCATCATGGCCAAACAGTTCTATTTTTGTTTCATCAGACCAGAGGACATTTCTCCAAAAAGTACGATCTTTGTCCCCATGTGCAGTTGCAAACCGTAGTCTGGCTATTTTATGGCGGTTTTGGAGCAGTGGCTTCTTCCTTGCTGAGCGGTCTTTCAGGTTATGTCTATATAGGACTTGTTTTACTGTGGATATAGATACTTTTGTAACTGTTTCCTCCAGTATCTTCACAATGTCATTTGCTGTTGTTGATTTGCACTTTTGCACTTTCACACCAAAGTACATTAATCTCTAGCAGACAGAACGCGTCTCCTTACTGAGCGGTATGACGGCTGCGTGGTAACATGGTGTTTATACTTGCGTACTATTGTTTGTGCAGATGAGGTCTTGGCTGATTTCTTTTGATTTTTCCCATGATGTCAAGCAAAGAGGCACTGAGTTTGAAGGTACGCCTTGAAATACAATCTAGAAGAAAAATAAATGCACACCTATTTAGGCGAGGTGCTGGCTAGTGGAGTAGAAAACTTGAAAATAAAGGAGAGCCGCACACTCTTAGGAGCTCAGATGCAAAAATGTAATATCCAACGTTTCGACAGCCAAGCTGTCTTCATCAGGGTATAATCACAAACACTGCGGGATGACTCGTTTATATAGTGTCAAAAGACACACAGGTGTCTGTAATCATGGCCAAGTGTGGTCTAATATCATTGGTTAAATCTCAAATATTAAAATGGCATACAAAGAACAGCATACAAAAAACAAATGGATAGCATACGATCATAAATTCATTTTAGACTACACAAGCTTACAAACAACTACAATGGCAAAAGTCACAATAATTACAAGAATGGCTTCAGATCAAAGTCTACTTTGAGACCGAAGGCCTTGAAATACATCCACAGGTACATCTCCAATTGACTCAAATGATGTCAATTAGCCTATTAGAAGCTTTTAAAGCCATGACATAATTTTCTGGAATTTTCCAAGATGTTTAAAGATACAGTCAACTTAGTGCATGTAAACGTCTGACCCACTGGAAATGTGATACAGTGAATTATAAGTGAAATAATCTGTCTGTAAACAATTGTTGGAAAAATTACCTGTGTCATGCACAAAGTAGATGTCCTAACCAACTTGCCAAAACTATTTGTGGAGTGGTTGAATAACGAGTTGTAATGACTCCATCCTAAGTGTATGTAAACCTCCGACTTCAACTGTATATACTGCATTCTGTACTTTTCTACTGTATCTTAGTCTATGCCGCTCTGATATTGCTCGACCAAATATTTATATATTCTTAATTCCATTCCTTTACTTAGATTTGTGTGTATTGGGTATATGTTGTGAAATTGTTAGATATTACTTGTTAGATATTGCTGAACTGTCAGAACTAGAAGCACAAGCATTTTGCTACACCCGCAACAATATCTGCTAAACATGTGTATGTGACAAATAAAATTTGATTTGATTTGTAACAGTGGCCTCCAATTTAAATAAACATGGTCAGGGTCTTGAAGCGGACAGTGTGTGTGTGTGTGTGTGTGTGTGTGTGTGCATGTTTGGCCGAGACCCATACCTCCATGGGGAAGGCCTTAAAGTTGACTGTGTGTTCTGAGCCCCGCTGGTTCTCTTTGCCCCAGTGGAAGCGCACCTCATGCAGCTCGTACTCATGATCAATTTGCAACGGTCCACCAGTTACCACTGCAGACAGGAAACCCAGAGCATCATGGGAGAGCAGACACAGGAAATGCAGACCACATCAGATGATCTTGCATTTTGAACGTAGGCTTGAATTCTGATTCAACTCTGAAGTGTATGTGTATGTCCCTTGCAGCACACAGTCATTGACTCACCTTTCAGGGGTCACGGCTAAGATCGTTGAAAAAGTGCATTCAAGATCATTACTATAGTGGAGGGTTGACATAAATTCCACCCATGAATTGTTTTTGTGTACCATGGTAATGTTAAATGAACTTTTTGGATGTGTGTTCTGCACCTGATTTGGACCTCAGCATGATGCGTACGGTGTGTCCATCGTTGATGACCTCACAGTCCCGACACACAACGTAGTTGGGTGTTAGCCCCACGTCCAGGAGCAAAGGGTCATAACGCGCCTCCCGGGAGTTCAGGTTGATGGGTGACTGGTACTCCCCATTGGCATCAGGGAACAGCAAACCCCACTCTACACCTGAACACACGCACAACTTAGACTTACACTCAACGTCACTGATGCTTGCGTAAAGTTACAACTTCTGGGCTCTGGCATGCACTGAGATCTCCATGCAGAGGCCTTCATGCAGTGCGTATGTCTAGTGTAGTGTAAATCCAGCCTTTGAATACGCAAGCAGCATAAACAAAGTGTATAAGTCAGGACGCACTAATGTGTGCACATGCACACACACACACACACACAGAGAGACACACGCATGCACACGCAACCACACACACTGGAGTTAAAGAGTTCACCAATTCCTCAGTGTCACTGCGCTGAGCAGTTGGGGAGTCGGTATCAAGAATAACTGTCACCAGAGGGACACAAGGACGCTCTAGTTTGTGCTTCTTCCCACCTCTCACACTTTCTTTCTCACTGTTATATATCTCTCTTTTTTCCCCTCTATTTATTACACACTGTTAGTCCCACATCTCTCCATTCTGTGTGTAAATGGTTTGTGAAAAAAATCCTCATTATCATATTCTCACATCTTTTCACACTGTAAGAGCACTCTGTTAGCTAGCTGTCTCTGGTCTCTGGTCTTTCCATACCATGCCCTGAATTATTTCATAGTTATTTCATATCACTGCTGTATGTGCAGAGAGAGTGCAAAATGCAATTAATCGAATCAGATGAGATCAAATCTTCTTGCAGAGCTGCCCAGTGACACGAGCCTACCATACGAGCTAAATCACTTCTATGCTCGCTTCTAGGCAAGCAACACTAAGGCATCCATGAGAGCATCAGCTGTTCCAGATGACTGTGTGTTCACGCTCTCCATAGCTGACGTGAGTAAGACCTTTAAACAGGTCAACATTCACAAGGCTGCAGGGCCAGGCGGATTACCAAGACGTGTGCTTCGGGCATGTGCTGACCAACTGGCAAGTGTCTTCCCTGACATTTTCAACATGTAACTGATTCAGTCTGTAATACCAACATGTTTCAAGCAGACCACCATAGTCCCTGTGCCCAAGAACACAAAGGCAACCTGCCTAAATGACTACAGACCCGTAGCACTCCCATCCGTAGCCATGAAGTGCTTTGAAAGGTTGGTAATGGCTCACATCAACACCATTATGGATCCTGGACAACACTGGATCCTGGACTTCCTGACAGGCTGCCCCCAGGTGGTGAGGGTAAGTAGCAACACATCTGCCACGCTGATCCTCAACACTGGAGCTCCCCAGGGGTGCGTGCTCAGTCCCCTCCTGTACTCCCTGTTCACCCACGACTGCAAGGCCAGGCATGACTCCAACACCATCATTAAGTTTGCAGACGACACAACAGTGGTAGGCCTGATCACCAACAACGACGAGACAGCCTATAGGGAGGAGGTCAGAGACCTGGCCAGGTGATGCCAGAATAACAACCTATCCCTCAACGTAACCAAGACTAAGGAGATGATTGTGGACTACAGGAAAAGGAGGACTGAGCACGCCCCCATTCTCATCGACGGGGCTGTAGTGGAGCAGGTTAAGAGCTTCAAGTTCCTTGGTATTGTCATGATGTTGGCCTGGGGGTAGGTTTATGACAGTCATAAATACCTCTTCCCCCCCTTTTCCTCTCTCTACCCTACTGATGTTACATTTGCAAAACCCTTGGTTAACATAGAGATTCTGGGAACATCAGAAGGTGGGGGGAAATGAACTATATTCTGGTAACCCGACCAATTGAACATATGCGGTGGTACTTAATGAATATGATGTCAGTTCGGTGGTCATCTGAGACATTCTCATCAATGATAAGATGACATAAACTCTACAGTGGAAAGTCTACACATAAGAGTTATCGGATTCACATGGAATTGTTGTTCAATTTAAATGTTTGAATATGAAAATATTCGTGATGGGTTGAAATGTGATTTTAGCTTCTAAAATGTGAGATTTGGGTTTTCATAAGCTAGGGCTCTGCTCAATCAGTGGCCCGCCCCTGTGAAGGGACATGGGCTATAAAACTTTTCAAACACGCCCTCCTCTCCCTTCCTATATAATGCCTTGACGACAATATAACCTCCTTCTGAGGACGTGAGGACGACGGTCCGATGTCAGAATGGTTCAAATAATAACTACAGAATGAAGCCAACATCAGCGTGAGCTTCGGTTGCGAATGGTATGAACTTTGAACTCTTATTCACTACAGAAGTGATACCTCCTAGCCTTTGAGTTAGCAACAGCAGATGCAAATGAGGGTTAGGAAGGAACAGACAGAGTATCCCGTCTATCACACAACGACGTTACTACAACGTATTCAATTTACCAGCAGAGACATTCTTCAAAGAACAAACAACTCGGTTGGGCAACACGGCCTTCCATCTACCACCTACCAACCGAAGCGCAGCTCAGAGTAAATATTTATTGCATTTTACTTTTCCAAATGGGCGGTAATTTAGAATGCATAAGATACTGCATTTACGATAGCACAGCTTCGCCCTTTGTTCCTCAGTCTTCCCGTTCTTTCACTCAAACCCAGCCCTTTTCTTTTGTGTAACCAGCAGTCATATCTGTTCTGCCCGCTAGGGATGTTTTCCTTTATGACGTAATTTGTAATCAAGTTATGATTTAAATATGTGTATGTGTAATTCTGTGTGATTAGTTAGGTATTTAGTAAATAAATAATTAAACCCAATTTTGTATTGCTGAATCAACTTGTCAGCCAGGGTTCGTGCAGATAGCCAAGAATTTACAACTTTCAGATGAGACTGAATTAAGATGACGATTAATATTGACTGCTATTGATGTAAAATATTACTAGGTCTTTAAGAGTTTATTCGGAAGAGAACAGCTCTATAAATATTATTTTGTGGTGCCCGACTCTCTAGTTAATTACATTTACATGATTAGCTCAATCAGGTAATGTTAATTACGGAAAAATTATTTTGTAGAATAGCATGTCGAATCACTTAATCCGGCATAGCCAAAGACACGACAGTGTCCACATCAACAACAAACTAGAATGGTCCAAACACACCAAGACAGACGTGAAGAGGGCACGACAAAGCCTCAGGAAACTAAAAAGATTTGTCATGGGTCCTCAGATCCTCAAAAGGTTCTATCGTGAGATTTGAGATTTGAGATTTGAGTGAAAACCTCCTTCCATCAGCAAGGGCATTGAAGATGAAACGTGGCTGGGTCTTTCAGCATGACAATGATCCCAAACACACCGCCCGTGCTATGAAGGAGTGGCTTCGTAAGAAGCATTTCAAGGTCCTGGAGTGGCCTAGCCAGTCTCCAGATCTCAACCCCATAGAAAATCTTTGGAGGGAGTTGAAAGTCCGTGTTGACCAGCAACAGCCCCAAAACATCACTGCTCTAGAGGAGATCTGCATGGAGGAATGGGCCAAAATACCAGCAACAGTGTGTGAAAACCTTGTGAAGACTTACAGAAAACGTTTGACCTCTGTCATTGCCAAGAAAGGGTATATAACAAAGTATTGAGATAAACTTTTGTTATTGACCAAATACTTATTTTCCACCGTAATTTGCAAATAAATTCATTAAAAATCCTACAATGTGATTTTCTGGATTTTTTTTCTCATTTTGTCTGTCCTAGTTGAAGTGTACCTATGATGAAAATTACAGGTCTCTCTCATCTTTTTAAGTGGGAGAACTTGCACAATTGGTGGTTGACTAAATACTTTTTTGCCCCACTGTATACACTCATGTAGATACTACCTCAATTGGGCCGACCAACCACTTCTCCCGCACATTGGCGAACCGGGCTATCTGCATTGTGTCCCACCACCCACCAACCCCTCTTTTACGCTACTCCTACTCTCTGTTCATCATATATGCATAGTCACTTTAACCATATCTACATGTACATACTACCTCAATCAGCCTGAGTAACCGGTGTCTGTATGTAGCCTCGATACTTTTATAGCCTCGCTACTGTTATAGCCTCACTACTGTATGTAGCCTCGCTACTGTTATAGCCTCACTACTGTATATAGCCTGTCTTTATACTGTTGTTTTATTTCTTTACCTACCTATTGTTCACCTAATACCTTTTTTGCACTATTGGTTAGAGCCTGTAAGTAAGCATTTCACTGTAAGGTCCTGTTGTATTCGGCGCATGTGACAAATACACTTGATTTGATTCTACAGTGTCTCTCCCTCTAGTCCCATGATGGGGGACATAAACGGGATCAAAGCTCTCCCTTCATACATCACTGACCCAATCTAAATACAGACCCACTCTGAACTGTCTGACCTCCGACACAAGTACGTAGCCTTGTAATTAAGATGATGAAACCATGGCTTTGAATCGCAGAGGGAGCACATAGCACAAAAGACATGCTTTCTGAAGCCAGGCCAGGAGTTAGTAAATGAAGCGGCTAATGTGTTACCACTACAGACAAGTCCCGGATGACTTTATCCCCTACCAACAAGATAAACAAATGTTTTCTCAAGTCAACACCAATGACAATATGACTATTAGAGTCACTAAAAGGTCAGCTCTTGACTTAGATGTTACAATCTCTCGTGTTCTTTTCCCAGTTACTGGAAACCTTGACTATTACCCCAAGAGCCCAGAGGCAAATTTGAGACACACAAAGCACACAATGGAGCCCTGGACAGGAGCTGGTAAAGCTGGTAGCTAGACCACTACTCTCTTAGAATACCAAATCATTGGTGTGACTCCAGAATCTCAAGTTCAGTTCGAGACAGCTAATTTGCATGATCAAGTTACCCCAAAAAGGAGTGCATTGATCAAATGACCCTACCTTCTTTAAGTTCTTTACCTACTGTATGTGAGAGAGTGAGAGAGAGAGAGAGAGAGAGAGAGAAACAGAGAGAAGAGTATATATCTGTTTATATCTGTGAAGAGAGTACTGCATTCCCATATCAAGAAGAACATGTTATTTTTCTGAGCTCTGTTTTGCGCGAGGAAAAAAGAGTGAAAGGAAACAAAGTGTATACTAAAAGCTCCAAATCTCTTACCTTCTTGATATCCCCAGTCCAATTCATCCTTCCCAGGGTAGTAGTCTGACTCCTCAATCACACTGTCTGCCATGGCTGTGGCAGTATGGAACAAGTCTTCTCACTTAACACACTTGCTTTGATTTGAAGTCACACTCTGGCTTTTGTTCTTATCTGTCTTTTTAATCTGTCTTCTTATTGTTTTCTTCCTTCCTTCCTTTCTTTGTGTGGTAGGGAGGGTTTTCAGTCAGATGCCAGTGACTTTGAGAGCCTGTCTTCAGTGAGGTGCTGCAGTACAGGCTGGTACAGCGGTTCAGCGCCAAATACTGATGAAGGGGGGGTCAGTCCATCACATAGGAGAGAGTGATTGTTCCAACTCTCTCTCTCTCTCTCTCTCTCTGTGAATCCAGGCTGCAGTGTAGACTCTCCCACAGTGCAAGCAGCTAAGAGTTTCACAACTCTCTCTAAGCACCAGCAGCCCACAGGGTCCCCACCCCCACACATACAGAGTAAGCTTGGATTGGATGAGTCAAGTGCCTGTGCAAATCTCATTTGGAGCACCTTTTACAGCACAGAATTTCACAATGGTGTAAAGGGGACGGGGGACGGGGGGGGGGGGCGCAGGAAGGTCAGAATTATATTTCTGCCTGGGGTGAAGGGTGAAGGAAACGGGGAGTGGTAGTGAAAACACTACTCCCCATGAGAGGCGGGAGAGGCGGAGAGCTTTTCAGAGGGGTTACTGTTAGGAACAGATATTATGATCCTGATGTTTTTGAGGTGAAGAAAGTGCCAGTCAGCATTTCATTATTAGACTGTGATCTAGTTTTCCAGATTTGTTTTACCTCAGAGATTACGGGTTCATTTTTTGCATTTCTTTTTTCAAAGACAACAGATTGACAATATCCTCGGAAAATATAAGGTTTATGTAATATTGGTGTCAAATATTTCATGTGAACCCCCCTTTAGAATTTGAAAGTCCTTTACTGGCTAGGTTTTTAGTTTTTTTCTATCGGCAAATAGTAAACCAATAATGTATTTCTCAATAGATACAAAGTCTATTGTCATTCTCAATAGAGCTTACAGAGTAGAACTGACCAGTACTGTTCTGGCACGATATAATATATCCCGCTGGGTCTTATTCCTGTCCCAAAGTGTGGAATTTGTCCAAAGGGTTTAAGACTGATTAATTGCTTTATATTCTGCAAAAGGAAACCACCTTGACCCTCATTTCTCATTTCCTAAATTGAATACATTGCATAACGCACTCTGTCAGAATATTCCTAATGAGGTCATTTTGATCCCAGAGGACCAGACATGATGCTATAACAATTGGGTTTTAAATAGCATGACTTTTAGCATAATAACCCTGTTCAGCAGCAAATAAATCATGAACATAGTTGACACTGGTCTACTTTTATTTCTTTTCTAATCTTGACTTTTTCATAAAGTTTTATATTATTGCATATTTTTCTCATATTCTTTGTTGATTTATAAGAACCATTTTTCCATTCAGGCCTAATTTGTCTACAATTTCTTAAGTCATTATTGGTCATTCATATATACTCACTATGTCTATTAGTATTATAGTATAGTATTATTATAGCTAAGAATTCTGTTAGAATTCCATTATTGCTGCAGGTATTTTTTATTCTTCTTCAGCCGGTGGAATATGACAGGTCCAACTCCTGTCTAAGGCTCCTTTTCAATTTGGATCGCAAATCAATAACGACACTGCCCTCTAGTGGACACTAAAGGATCTTGCAGAACACTTATCTTGCTGAGTATGATTGACTATAAATGATGAGTTCCACCAGCGGTTAGGTTTTTGACCAAACACTACACAGCTGATTCAAATGATCGAAGATTGATGCTTGATTCAGCTGATTCACCTTGGGGTCCCCAGGTCCGAGTTTGGGAAAACCTGAGTTACATTCTTTAGAAAAAATATGTAACTCTTTTGTATCTCTTTATTTGTAATGTTGTATGAAATTAGTTCAATCATTTTCAATTGGTCATTTTAGTTTGTTACAGTAAATATTATAATATACACACACTCAGTATTTCATTAGGTCAATGTTTTCTATGCCTCTGTTCACTGATTATATATGGTTACGACGTTTCATGGGACAATGCACACTATAAGTTCTGTCCTGCTTTGATATCATCGGGGGCCAATTGACACACCTGTGGGGTGAGGCCAACTCAGATTCAATTAAAATTGATTGTTTGAATTTTATTAATTCGGAATTGACCCAAAAAATGAATTGGCCACATCTCAAAGGAAGCTTAATTTGAATTGAATTTGAATGAAAGGAAGTGTAATTTAATTAAAACCATTTCAAATCTTTTCAACTGAGAAGTGAAATATGAAAGGAATACACAGACCATGTATGCATAGAATACACAGACCGTTTAATGTGTTTGATTATAACTCAAAGATAACTAAAACATTATTTTTCTTTGTCATGAAATTGTTATATTGTTATATTGTTCTCTTCCATACTGTAGTGTTTGATGCAGTGCATTCTGGGAAATGCATTTCAGACGGCCTATGTTTTAGGAGAATGAGTATAAAATTAAAATAAAGTTTAAACCTTATGCTAAATGGTAGTGGTAACAATACATGATGTCAAAATAAACATTACTATGTTGATAGAATGAGTTGTGATAGCATGAATGTGAGTGTAAGGCTATTATACCTTTTGGGGTAGTTTGGGTTGTTACAGAGTATCAGAGCGAGATGCTCCTACCATCAGCTAGGGATTGTTCTGTACAGTGACATCAAATCATATCAATTCCAATTTTATTTGTCACATGTTTTGTAGACAACAGGTATAGAATAAGAGTGAAATATCTGGAGTAGCAGAGGAGGCTGCTGAAGGTACCGCTTGCCGTGCGGTAGCTGAGTGAACAGTCTATGACTAGGGTGGCTGGAGTCTTAGACAATTTGTAAGGCCTTCCTCTGACACCGCCTTGTATAGAGGTCCTGGATGGCAGGAAGCTTGGCCCCAGTGATGTATAGGGCAGTGTGCACTACCCTCTATAGTGCCTTGTGGTCGGATGCCGAGAAGTTGCCATACGAAGCGGTAATGCAACCAGTAAGGATGCTCTTGATTCCAACAGCAGAACCTTTTGAGGATCTGAGGACCCATGCCATATCGTTTCAGTCTCCTGAGGGGGAATAGGCATTGTGATGCCCTCTTCACAACTGTCTTGGTGTGTTTGGATCATGATCCTTTGTTAGTGATGATGTACCAGGGACAGGTTGAAAATACCAGTGAAGACACTTGCCAGTTGATCAGCGCATGCTCTGCGCAAGCGTCCTGGTAATCTGTTTGGCCCTGCGGCCTTGTGAATATTGACCTGTTTAAAGGTCTTACCCACATAAGCTACGGAGAGCGTGATCAAACAGTCGTCCAGAACAGCTGGTGCTCTCATGCATGGTTCAGTGTTATTTGGCTCGAAGCGAGCATAGAAGGCATTTAGCTTTCTTCTGTCTGGTAGGCTTGTGTCACTGGGCAGTTTGCGGCTGGGTTTCCCTTTGTAATCCGTAATAGTTTGAAAGCCCTGCTACATCCGATGAGCAGAGACGGTGTAGTAGGATTCAATCTTAGTCCTGTTTGGACGCTTGCCTGATGGTTTGTCAGAGGGCATAGCGGGATTTCTCATAGAGCGTCTGGATTAGTGTCCCGCTCCTGGAAAGCAGCTGCTCTAGCCTTTAGCTCAGTGCAGATGTTGCCTGTAATCCATGGCTTCTGGTTAGGCTGTGTACGTACGTGCGTAGTGTCACTGTGGGGACGATGTCGTCAATGTGATTATTGATTAAGCCGGTGACTGATGTCATATTCTCCTCAATGCCATCAGATGAATCCGCTTCTGGGTGAGCATTCGCTTGTTTTCTTATGGCCTTACAGCTCGTTGAGTGCGGTCTTAGTGCCTGCATCGGTTTGTGATGGTAAATAGACAGATACGAGAAATATAGATGAAAACTCTCTTGGTAAATAGTGTGGTCTACAGCTTATCATGGATGGTAACGGCGGATTATCCACTCACCAACAAATTCTCACCAAGCACCCAAATCTGCGGCCTCTGTATCGACATCTCCTCTTCATGCGAATGATGGGGATTTGGGCCTGGTCCGGGAGGAGGTGTAAATCTTTCACCTCCAAATCATTAAAGAAAAAAATCTTTGTCCAGTCGGAGGTGAGCATTCGCTGTTCTGCTGTCAAAAAAGCTATTTTCTGTCATAAGACATGGTGGCAGAAACAATATGTACAAAAAAGTTACAAACAACTGTAAATAGTTGTTTTTGGAAATGGACTCCTTCACTTGGTGCTTCCTCTCATGCTGGTTCCACATGAAGGCCCGTAGAGACTGACCCAGATCCGCAATTTCTGGTGGCCTAGGCTCCATGCCTGGCCCTGCCCCGTTCCTTGCGCCACCATCATTCTCCTTTTCTCCCTCTGGATTCCCATACTCTTCTTCATCCTCACGGAACTCCTGCTCCGGCTGTTCTCCTGATTCAGCCGACTCCGTCAGCGTGCTCCTGGTGCTAACCTTCTTCTCATTCTAGGTGGCCCCCTGCTGGCCTGGGACCACTGCTGCCACCAAATGTAGAAAAGTAGAATGTTGAGGGCCTGGGGAGATGTCAGGGAAGCGCAGGACAACAGAGTTCTTAGTGTCATGGAAATTCCACACATGGGACACTCAAAGTCAATCTGAAATGAATCATAATTTATTCATAGTAAACTGGAGCGGTTCCAACAAACCTGATGCACCATAGTGAACGTCTGTCATGAGCTCCCCCCGGGGCAGTCCCGTTAGATCCCTTATATACAGACAACTTATATTTGCATTATTTAGCTTATTCATTCATAATTAATTCATCATTAACGTTTGCTTCACCCAATACTGGGTCACGCATGTGCCAGGCCAACACCTCATGAGGCATCTTCTCTCTAAGCTGAGACCTTGAAACTGAGATACAGTGCCTTGCGAAAGTATTCGGCCCCCTTGAACTTTGCGACCTTTTGCCACATTTCAGGCTTCAAACATAAAGATATAAAACTGTATTTTTTTGTGAAGAATCAACAACAAGTGGGACACAATCATGAAGTGGAACGACATTTATTGGATATTTCAAACTTTTTTAACAAATCAAAAACTGAAAAATTGGGCGTGCAAAATTATTCAGCCCCCTTAAGTTAATACTTTGTTGCGCCACCTTTTGCTGCGATTACAGCTGTAAGTCGCTTGGGGTATGTCTCTATCAGTTTTGCACATCGAGAGACTGACATTTTTTCCCATTCCTCCTTGCAAAACAGCTCGAGCTCAGTGAGGTTGGATGAAGAGCATTTGTGAACAGCAGTTTTCAGTTCTTTCCACAGATTCTCGATTGGATTCAGGTCTGGACTTTGACTTGGCCATTCTAACACCTGGATATGTTTATTTTTGAACCATTCCATTGTAGATTTTGCTTTATGTTTTGGATCATTGTCTTGTTGGAAGACAAATCTCCGTCCCAGTCTCAGGTCTTTTGCAGACTCCATCAGGTTTTCTTCCAGAATGGTCCTGTATTTGGCTCCATCCATCTTCCCATCTATTTTAACCATCTTCCCTGTCCCTGCTGAAGAAAAGCAGGCCCAAACCATGATGCTGCCACCACCATGTTTGACAGTGGGGATGGTGTGAGCTGTGTTGCTTTTACGCCAAACATAACGTTTTGCATTGTTGCCAAAAAGTTCCATTTTGGTTTCATCTGACCAGAGCACCTTCTTCCACATGTTTGGTGTGTCTCCCAGGTGGCTTGTGGCAAACTTTAAACAACACTTTTTATGGATATCTTTAAGAAATGGCTTTCTTCTTGCCACTCTTCCATAAAGGCCAGATTTGTGCAATATACGACTGATTGTTGTCCTATGGACAGAGTCTCCCACCTCAGCTGTAGATCTCTGCAGTTCATCCAGAGTGATCATGGGCCTCTTGGCTGCATCTCTGATCAGTCTTCTCCTTGTATGAGCTGAAAGTTTAGAGGGACGGCCAGGTCTTGGTAGATTTGCAGTGGTCTGATACTCCTTCCATTTCAATATTATCGCTTGCACAGTGCTCCTTGGGATGTTTAAAGCTTGGGAAATCTTTTTGTATCCAAATCCGGCTTTAAACTTCTTCACAACAGTATCTCGGACCTGCCTGGTGTGTTCCTTGTTCTTCATGATGCTCTCTGCGCTTTTAACGGACCTCTGAGACTATCACAGTGCAGGTGCATTTATACGGAGACTTGATTACACACAGGTGGATTGTATTTATCATCATTAGTCATTTAGGTCAACATTGGATCATTCAGAGATCCTCACTGAACTTCTGGAGAGAGTTTGCTGCACTGAAAGTAAAGGGGCTGAATAATTTTGCACGGCCAATTTTTCAGTTTTTGATTTGTTAAAGAAGTTTGAAATATCCAATAAATGTCGTTCCACTTCATGATTGTGCACCACTTGTTGTTGATTCTTCACAAAAAAATACAGTTTTATATCTTTATGTTTGAAGCCTGAAATGTGGAAAAAGGTCGCAAAGTTCAAGGGGGCCGAATACTTTCGCAAGGCACTGTATCTTTCATTCTCAAAACAAGGGTCTGGCCAAATTGCAGATACTGATAGTGAGGGTTCGTTCAATCAGTCACTTGCATGAACACAGAAAATGATTATCAGAAAAGCACAAACACAGAACACAGAAATTGGTAAGAAGAAAAGCTACAACATAACATTTTCCATCACATTAGTTTTATATTTACATTTTTTTGCACCAAGCGAAGGAGTCCATCTCCAAGAACAACTATTTACAGTGAAAATCTCCACCAAAAAAATATGATTATTTCAAAGGTCACTCAGTATGTACAACTCTAGCTCAAAACAGCCCCTTCCTCCTCAAGGTCTGCAACAGACTTCTTAAATATCAGAGTAAGACGTGTAAACGTGATGACGTTTACACGTACAACTGAGAACTGAGAACTCTGAAAAATACAAGGTCAAATCATGACGTCAGTGATCTTCAGGTCGGAGCTCTAGAAAGAGGTCAGAGTTCCTGAGTTGAAATTCCGAGTTGGATGACAGTTCAAATCGATTATCCAAGTCGGAGCTCGTATTTTTCCGAGTTCCCAGTTGTTTTGAGCGCAGAAACTATTCGCAGTGGAGGCTACCCAGAAGTGTAAGCACAGGTGTTTGTTATACGGAAATACTTTGGCTATAAACTTGAACAAAACAGGGAACTAGTCACAGTGCGATGTCGGCGCAAAGCCTCTTCATCACACTCCCATAGTGGGTCTTGAACGTAGGCCACCAGCACCGATTACAAATGCCCTAACCACTGTCCCATTAACAGGGGTGGACTGGGACAATAATTCGGCCCTAGCATTTTATCCACACCATTCCACATCACTGCACCCGCCACCAACTCACCCCCAGTCATACACACACACACACCCCATTCCCAAACACACACCCTGACCCTACACACCATACTTACACACATGCAATAATGCTGACATATAACATTGTCGGTACAGCGTTTCTCAACCAGTTCTATACTAGTGACTGGCAAAACATGGTCCTCCTTTTAACCAGCTGTTTAAAACAAATACAATACGTAAAAACACCACTGGAGATACAACTCACCACTATAATGGTGCTTCTGCTCTAGTCATTTTGTTTGCCGACCTCTTGTGCTGTCTATCTTCTCTGGGGTCACTCTGTGCTTCTTCTTGTTCTGTCTGTCTGCGTTATAAACACCAAGATAACTACTTATGCTATATTGCAAATGAATGCCTGTCATATGTGTTCCCCTGAATCAACACTTAGCCTAAGTGTTAATTACTTTTAACAGGGCTGCAGGCTAACAGTTTCCCGTGGTGGCAGCAGCCTGTGATTTGGTCAGACCCAAATCATGAGTTATCATCTTGGAAAGTATTTCATAGGGCTTTATTAAAATTAATTCATAAAATTCATTCATCACAGTAACAGGCCTCAGCGAGGGCACATGCGCAACGGCAGGGAAGACACTTTATTTACAGGAATTATGAGGATAATGCACTTTACTGTTTGACCGAATCATGGGAAGTTGAGTGAGGTGACAACGTAGAATGTGCTCTTTCTAAGTTTATAGGCACTTTTTTTTACAATCCATGATCTTGGCTGTCTAACTGATAACAGAGGATGAATGTGAGTTTGCATGACCTTAGCTGAGCCAATCAGAAAACTGGGCCACTATATTAACAGGCTCATGGGATGCAGGCTATGTCATATTTTTCATTGTTTTCTTTTTTTATGTTTAAAAACCCCAAATTTTAAAAATTTTCAACACCCCACCCAACAAATAAAATGGTACAGCCAATCTGGCATTTGCCTGAATTGCCAGATGGCCAATCCGCCCTGCCCATTAAAGCTGTACACATACATAGGTTTGGTTTGCTCCTACCAGAACTCGGCTAGGCAAAGTGAACGCCTGTGCTTGCATACTCCCTTAAAATATACAAATACCTTTGATTGAAAAACAAGAAAAAATTGACAATATTACTGTTTGTTCCTCTTGAGATGCCGTAGCCAGTACACTTCCTCAGAATAGTGAGAATTAATCTAAGATAACTGAAGAAATCTGTTATTAATTTTAATGTTTTTGCCGAGGTCTTAGTTGCACAATTTTGCATCTCACTAAGATGTTTGGAGCAGTATTTCAGTGAAAATTAGTCGTCTATCGTTGAATGACAAACACTTCGTTGTAGAATCCCTACTGTTGACCAATCACCAATGAAGTGACGTGGACTTTGGCTACCGAACTTTGGCTTGCCTCAAGAAAAAGGCTGTGTTCCAGAGCATCAAATCCATGATGTATTATGGGTAACTGGGTGACTGATTGACTTATGGGTGACTTATGGGTGACTGACTGACTTACAAATAATCATGAGAAGTTATTTATGATGCAAGGTGCAATGTCAAACAGCCGAACACCAAAACGTTACAATATGTTATCATACTATATAGGCTCTGTTGAGAAGCAACCCCTAACCCCTTCTCCCTAGGCACTTCTGTAGATTTGAAACAACTGGATAGGTCTAAGCGATAGGGTGAATGCACTTTGAAATAAATCTAAGGTCTGTTAAAAGTACACATGAAAAACGATTTTATTATAAGCTGGCAAGCATAGCTAGCACACAGAAATCGGTAGTGGTAGCCAAAGTGATTTTTTACTGTAATTCAGTTGATTGGTAATGATGACATACAGTACATTCAGGAAAGTATTCAAACCCCTTGACTTTTTCCACTTTTTGTTACATTACAGCCTTATTCTAAAATGTATTGTTTTTTAAAATTATCATCAATCAACACACAATACCACATAATGACAAAGCAAACACTGGTTCATAAATTATTTTGCAAATGTATTAAAACTAAACTTAAATATCATATTTACATAAGTACTCAGACCCTTTAGTCAGTACTTTGTTGAAGCACCTTTGGCAGCAATTACAGCCTTGAGTCTTCTTGGGTATGACACTACAACTTGACATACCTGTATTTGGGGAGTTTCTCCTATTCTTCTCTGCAGATCCTCTCAAGCTCTGTCAAGTTGGATGGAGACCGACGCATCAATAGATGTTTGATCGGGTTCAAGTCCGGGCTCTGGCTGGGCTACTTGTCCCGAAGCCAATCCTGCGAAGAATACTCCTGCATTGTATTGGCTTAGGGTCATTATCCTTTTGAAAGCTGAACCTGTCATGTGCCTTTTACTGAGGAGTGGCTTCTGTCTGGCCACTTTATGATAAAGGCCTGATAGGTGAAGTGCTCCAGAGATAGTTGTCCTTCTGGAAGGTTTTCCCATCTCCACAGAAAAACTTTGGAGCTCTGTCAGAGTGAACAACGGGTTCTTGGTCACCTCCCTGACCAAGGCCCTTCTTTCCCTATTGCTCAGTTTGGCAAGGCGGCCAGCTCTAGGAATCTTCTTGGTGGTTCCAAACTTCTTCCATTTAAGAATGTTGGAGGCCACTGTGTTCTTGGGGACCTTCAATGCTGCAGAAATGTTTTGGTACCCTTCTCCAGATCTGTGCCTCGACACAATCCTGCCTCGGAGGTCTATGGACAATTCCTTCGACGTCATGTCTTGGTTTTTGCTCTGAATATACTGTCAACTGTGGGACCTTATATAGACAGGTGTGTGCCTTTCCAAATCATGTCCAATCAATTGAATTTACCACCGGTGGACTCCATTCAAGTTGTAGAAACATCTCAAGGATGATCAATGGAAACAGGATGCACCTGAGCTCAATTTCGAGTCACACAGCAAAGGGTCTGAATACTTATGTAAATAAGGTATTTCTGTTTTTTTATATATTTTTTTTATAAATTTGCCCACATTTCAAAAAAAAACTTTTCCCCTTTGTCATTATGGGGTATTGTGTGTAGATTGATGAGGGAAAATTATTTTTTAATCCATTGTAGAATAAGGCTGTAAAGTAACAAAATGTGGAAAAAGTCAAGGGGTCTGAATACTTTCCGAATGCACTGTAAACGTATTGGGGTTGACATCCATACAAGCATTATACTATACTATACATTATACTAAATTATACAAATTTTGCTGGGAGGCAATGAGGAGACTGGATCTTTCCCCCACGGCCCTTTCCCCATGCGTTTCCATGGCACGTCACCAGTCTACTAAACCACCCGCTCTGGTAATCTTCATTACGCACACCAGCTCCCCATCATTATGCACACCTGCTCCCCAGCATTACGCACACCTGGACTTCATCATCATCAAAATAAGTGTTCAGAAAGTATTTACTAAATAAACTGAAGTAAACAATAAATAAATAATAATTAAACATTAAAAAAAGAAATAGCAAATAACTAAAGAGCAACAATACAATGAAGTTACAAGGCTTTATACAGGGGGCACCGGTACAGAGTCAATGTGCGTTAATCTAGGTAATTGAGGTAATACAGTGGCTTGCGAAAGTATTCACCCCACTTGGCATTTTTCCTATTTTATTGCCTTACAACCTGGAATTAAAATAGATTTTTGGGGGGTTTGTATCATTTGATTTACACAACATGCCTACCACTTTGAAGATACACATTTTAAAATGTGATAAAAATAAGAGTCTTCTAAGTGACATAATATTTAATAAAAAACTGTTAGTGGCAAATGGTTATGGTAACGCCATTATACCAAAGAAGAAGAAGAAAAAGAAGAACTAGGTGGTGAGGGCAAGATGACGGACTTCCGGGGGCAAAATAATCTTTTTTTTTTATTTTCTTGCGTGCGTGGCGAGGGCGGAACATATGACGTCGTCAGCAGAAGCTTGGAAGTGTTTATTGTTCCTTCCCTTTGAAGAGAGAAAGAAGGCTAGCAAGGCAAAGCAATAACGATTACCGAGACGGTTACATAGACAATTTTCATAGTTTCAAGTAGCGAAGACACAGCAAACGGCCGAGGCAGGTTGACACAGGACCCAGTGGCCATGGCATATGCGTACCTCTTCAAATACATCATTATCGGAGACACGGGTAAGTATTCACTGGTAGCAAAGATTGCTAACGACAGCTAACGTTAACCGCTATCTTTTATTTCCGCAGTGGTGGAGAGTCCAGTGACGTGGTAAAAGCGGAGACGCAAGGGGTGGGATGACATATCTATTTCTCGCTTGCTAACAGCGTTAATAGTATGTCATTAACTTGTCTTTAACGTGAAATAGAAAACATTATTTTCCACCACATCGCACAATTTGTGGTCAGCTAGTGTGCTAATTTAGCAACTGTTGAAAACACCAACAAGCTGACGGCCTATTGTCTTTCCGCTGTGCATTGTGAGAGGGGTGCTAAGCTAGCAATGCTAACTAGCCTAGGCTAATGTCGTTGGTTAGCTAGCTGTATCTAACGTTAGCTCTTTACAGCGACATCAACAACAGTTAACGTTATCTAATTTGACAGCACTTAAACGACATGGGTGCTTGCACTGACCATGTCAGCCCCTTTGGACTCAATCACATCAATGGTTTGGGCTTTCTGTTTTTTTTTTTGCGAGCTTGTAACGTATATCTCTGAACCACAAAACAAGGCCACAAGTCCTCTCTCCCTCGAAATGGCGTTTTACAGAGTTTTGGTACGGTTTCCTACGGCCGCCTCCATGGCTAGGGTTTTACAGTAGCGGTCTAGGCTTTCATGGTCGTGTTTAACTGACATAATGTACTCCTACACGGGTATTGTGTCAATAATGTTACACAGTTTGTTGTCATTCGTTGTTGCTAGAACGGTAACCGAAGGAATATCGTGGAAGCTGCCAAAGCAAGCATATATAATCTTCCCGTAGGTTGATTTAGCAGGCAACGTAGGTACTTGTTTATCAATAACAGTGCTACTAACTTTCGCTATGTGCGTCTTCGTCTTATTTGGTTAGATCAGTGTTATTTTGAATATGTTGCTTAACAGCTCAACCCTGATCCTTGCTGAAATAGCCTAATAGCTCAGCATTTTGCCCAGGGCAGAAGATATACTGAGAGTTAAAGGTAACCTCTGGATAGAGAGAATGTCAGTCTATGATGATGCTGAGAAATAAACACATGTAGCTGGTCCACCTGACGTTAAGTGTACCTGTAACCATTTTGGTGTCTCAAGTCCACAGGGAGTGATGCTATGACTTCCATCTCTTTACTGATTGATCACTAAGGCCTGTACATTCAAGGGTGTATGAGGTCTTTAAAAGTAACAACCTACTGTTTTACTCTGTTTAAAAGTATCAGGGAAGTGTATCCTGCACCCAGGGAAGCCAATAACAGATTTACCAGCTTGAGCCCCTGCATTTCTCTAAGATGAAAGGGCAGAATTTGACTTTAAGTATTTGCTGACAGTATATGATGGTTGTTTCAAAACATGAGATGCCATTACCAACACACAACTCAGCAGTTAGCATTTAGGGGTAGTACAAATCTTTCCGTTTATTATTTTCCAGACTCGACTAAATCTAGGAGAGTTAGGCCAACTCCTTACGTTTATTAGTGTAATTACTCATTACTAGAATTTCCTGACCAGAAACTAGGGCCATGAGTTTTTAGTTCACAGAAAAAAAACTCCAAGCCCAACTTCAAAATACTATTGCTGTCATGGACTAAGAATTCACATTCCCCATTTGTGTAATGAAGAAGTTGATCAGAATCAGTAATGCCTGTCATGTAACGTGAGATTAGTTGGGTGGTATAGTTATAATTTAGGCACGTGTGTTACTATTGGGGAAGACTATATAAGAATGTTCTGTAAGAGCTGGGCGATATGGACAAAAATCCATATTGCGATATGCTATATATACAAAAGTATGTGGACACACCTTCAAATTCGTGGATTCTTCTATTTCAGTCACACCTTATGCTGACAGGTGTATAAAATATAGCACACAGCCATGCAATTTCCGTAGACAAACATTGGCAGTAGAATGGCCTTACTGAAGAGCACAGTGACTTTCAACGTGGTAATGTCATAGGATGCCACCTTTCCAATAAATCCTGTTGTCAAATGTCTACCCTGCTAGAGCTGCCCGGTCAACTGTAAGTGTTATTGTGAAGTGGAAATATCTAGGAGCAACAACAGTTCAGCCGCAAAGTGGTAGGCCTCACAAGCTCACAGAATTGGCCCGCCGAGTACTAAAGCACGTAGAAATTGTATGTCCTCGGGTTGCAACACTCACTACAGGATTCCAAACTACCCCTGGAAGCAATGGCAGGACAGTAACGGTTCGTCGGGAGCTTCGTGAAATGGATTTCCATGGCCGAGCAGTCGCACTCAAGCTTAAGATTGCCATGCGTAATGCCATCAGCTGGAGTGGTGTAAAGCTCGGCGCCATTGCTCTCTGGAGCAGTGGAAATGTGTGTTCTGGAGTGATGAATCATGCTTCACCATCTGGCAGTACAACAGATTAATCTGGGTTTGCTGGATGCCAGGAAAATGCTACCTGCCTGATTGCATAGTGCAGCTGTAAAGTTTGGTGGAGGAGAAATAATGGTCTGGGGCTGTTTTTCATGGTTCGGGCTTGGCCGCTTAGTTCCAGTAAAGGGAAATCTTAACGCCACAGCCTACAATGACATTCTAGATTATTCTGTGCTTCCAACAATGCCCCTGTGAACAAAGCGAGGTCCATACAGTCGGTGTGGAAGAACTTGCCTGCACAGACCCCTGACTATAAACCCAATTGAGATGAATTGGAACGTCGACTGCAAGCCAGGCCTAATCACCCAACATCAGTGCCTGACCTCACTAATGCTTGTGGCTGAATGGAAGCAAGTCGCGCGCAGCAATGTTCCAACATCTAGTGGAAAGCCTTTCCAGAAGAGTGGAGGCTGTTATACCAGCAAAGGGTGGACCAACTCCATATTAATGCCCATGATTTTGGAATGAGATGTTTGACGAGCAGGTGTCCACATACTTTTGGTCATGTGTAAATTGCCTGGATTAATACGATAACGATAAATAGAACAATACTTTTATAACAATGTGCACCACATCCTTTAAACTATTACTATTGGTTTGGTGGTTGTAGCTGTCAATTGTCCCATTAACAATCATCCATATTAGCGAACTTATTTCATTTCAAACTTCACATTTCTCTAGTATGAAAATGTCTAAGATGTCTGCGATAAGTGATGGGTATGGATGGTGCCATTTTTTTGGTAGGTCCCAGCTTTATGTTCTGTCCACTTTAAGTAGCCTAGGCCCATGTCGCTTTCTGTGCAAAAGTCATTTTACGCCTAGACCTTAGACAACTTTTTTCTCAGTCAGAAACTCCAAATTACACCGCTCAATCACTAAGCATCTATAAATGGGAGTTTTCCCTCTCTGAAAGACAGAGCATGCTGGGAGCAGATATCGCTCTTGCTGTCCTCTCTGCCTCTGATACTAAGCCTAGCAGTAAACAGTCCAGTTGCAACACCACAGACCTGTCATCCGCTAGCTTCACTGTGGGCCATCCCAAGCTATCGTATTGCTCATTACCATTCTACATGACTGCAGTTTAGGGATGGCTATCCCAGCTGTTGGAGCTGTTAGATATATCCTGTTGTTGTTTACTAGGCTAGATGAGGTGACGGTGGAGAATCCCCTTCTGTCCAAAAAGATGAATGTTTTTCTCAGCCTGCATAACCTAGTATTTTCACCTGGATGAAATGGAAACAGTTTATTTTCACATCAGTGCCAAATCAATTGCTGTATTTCAATGAGTGACATTTTATTTGTCATATGCACAGAATACACATGGTACAATTAAATGCTTCTTAGCATATAGGGGGCTCCCAAGTGGCGCAGCGGTATAAGGCACTGCATCTCAGTGCTAGAGGGGTCACTATACACCCTGGTTTGTTTCCAGGCTGTATCACAACCAGCCGTGATTGGGAGTCCCATAGGGCGGTGCACAATTGGTCCAGCGTCGTTAGGGTTTGGCCAGGGTAGGCCGTCATTGTAAATAATAATTAGTTTACAATGACTAGTTAAAGGTTAAATAAAATATAGGCCTATCATGAAAAAGCAACAGCTGTTTTCAAAGAACCATATGCACCACAGAACACTAGATAGAATCACACCTCAAAGTATGATACGCTCATCTCATTATTTCCAACATAGTAATTAGCCTACAGCTTGCTTAGGCTAATCTTTGATTTGGCAGGCCGGTCTAATTGAACTTGCAGTACCACTGTTTGTTTTTAATGATGACCTGACCATTAAAGAACCACATGCACACATCTATTCAGAGCTGGAGCCTGATTGGCTAGCAGGTGCATGGTAATGTTGTGGTGACTTTGCTTTGTTGTTTCTGTACATCATTCTCATGGTGTCTTCCATCACCCTGGCTCCCCTGCTTAGCAATGGCAGTGGTAACCCATAGAAACACTAATGAAAGCCTTCTCTGGTGTCCAGTATCATCGTAATATGTTTTCCACTGCAAAAAATGAAAATACGTACCAGACAACTCTTTGGTCTCGAACCTGCTGTATGTAAAATATTGTGTGCTATAGCTTGGAAAATAAATGAATGTGAATCTGGATGACAACATAATGACGTTTGTTTCCAACATTAGGTATGTTTTCCTAAAGAAGTTAAATCCACAATACTAACGAGTATCACGATACTGGTATCGTCCCGGCCCTACCTGTTTGCGTTGTAACCATGTGGTGCAGCACACAGGTTTTCACAGGTCCCCCCTCCACTGTGTGGCGGTGTGTTTCACGGTCACGTTTGATTATTTTCTCTCACAGGAGCACGTCACACGTTATATTTAGGCCTTGAGTCTAATTTGTGAAAAGTTGATTTAGCCACATTTTTGAATTCATTATGGTCATTGCTACTTAGGAATATCTTGGTTTCGTCACACCTAACAACCTCATGAGTCGTGGCATTTGACATTTTGTGGGTTGACATTAGGGCCGGCCATTTTATCCATATCAAGAGCGTCCTCATCATGTTGACATGGCCTCTGATATAGATCCTTCTGAAGAAATCTTGGAATAGATCGCTCTTCTTAACCCCAGATCTAAGATCAGATAACACTATCCCACTCCCAAACTGAACCATTGAGGGCATGAAATAATATCTGACCCTGAATCAGTGGTTTAAAGCATCCACTATCAACTCCAGAAACGCATGACAGAATTCTACTTGTTTGACCAGCCACGTGCCAGAAGCCTCTTGATATGCTAACTAGAGCGAGGCTCCAGCCAGACTGACTGAGCTTCTCTACTGTTGTGTGGGTGTAGTCAGAGGGCTGTAGGGCATTTACTCTCTTTCTATTACTCTGATGTCTAACGTCAAATTAAAGAGATTCAGGGACTTCACAATACAAAATCACGATACTTAGGTGCCGATACGATATGTATTGCAATTGATTGGAAAGCGGCCGCGGTCATCCCCCTCTGTAAAGGGGTCTAGACCAAACTGTTAGACCTATATCCATCCTACCCTGCCTACGCAGACGGCACCATTCCGTATACATCTGGCCCTTTGGACACTGTGCTAACAAACCTCCAAAAGAGCATGAACGCCATACAACACTCCTGTGGCCTCCTACTGCTCTTAAATGCTAGTAAAAAGAAATGCGTGCTCTTCAACCGATCGCTGCTCGCCCCCGCCCGACTAGCGTCACTACTCTGGACAGTTCAGAATATGTGGATAACTATAAATACCTAGGTGTCTAGCTAGACTATAAACTCTCCTTCCAGACTCACATTAAGCATCTCCAATCCAACATTAAATCTAGAATCAACTTTCTATTTCGCAACAAAGCCTCCTTCACTCATGCTGCCAAACATACCCTCGTAAAACTGACTATCCTACCAATCCTTGACTTCGGCGGTGTCATTTACAAATTAGCCTCCCAACTCTCTACTCAGCAAATTGGATGCAGTCAATCACAGTGCCATCCGTTTTGTCACTAAAGCCCCATATACTACCCACCACTGCGACCTGTATGCTCTCGTTGGCTGGTCCTCGCTACATATTTGTCACCAAACCCACTGGCTTCAGGTCATCGAAGTCTTTGCTAGGTAAAACTCCGCCTTGTCTCATCTCATCTCACCGGTCACCATAGCAACACCCAACAGTAGCACGTGCTCTAGCAGGTATATTTCACTGGTCATCCCCAAAGCCAACACCTCTTTCACTGGCCTTTCACTGGCCAGGATGTCCTTGTCCCATCGCGCTCTAGCGACTCCTTGTAGCGGGCCGGGTGCATGCACGCGCATCCGGTATCCAGTTGTATGGTGTTTCCTCCGACACATTGGTGCGGCTGGCTCCCGGATTGAGCAAGCAGTGTGTCAGGAAGCAGTGGGGCATGGCTGGGTCGTGTTTCTGAGGACGCAAGGCTCTCGACCTTCGCCTCTCCCGAGTCGGTAGGGGAGTTGCAGCGATGGGACAAGATGGTAACTACCAGTTGGATATTAAGGAGAAATAGGGGTTAAGTGCAAAAAACAAATAATTGTGCTTAGAGTTGTATGGTTTTTGTTAAACTTGGACACTTCTAGATGGAAAAACATGAGTCTGCGTAATTTCCTTACTGTAGAATTTCCCCTATGCAGACAGAGCCCCTTTTTGTTCATGTATGTGTGCCTCTGTTTAACCGTGCATGTTTGTTTTGCAGGTGTTGGGAAATCATGCCTATTATTACAGTTCACAGACAAGCGGTTTCAGCCGGTGCATGACCTCACTATCGGTAAGACTCCTTTATATCACATGTCATTATTCATTATAACGTTTAATGACCGACTGCGATTTAAAATGTATCCTGCTTCTGCACTGCCTAGATGCACTGGAGGGACCTCAATCAAATCATCTCAGCATTCCGCTCAGATCCCCTCAGCGTATTCATTCATTTCTTAAGGATTTTCATCCCTCGCCTCTGGTCTAACCTGTAAAGATGAGGGAGATGTGTTGGAGAGATGTTAGGAGAGAGCGAGATGTATTAGCATTTTAATATGATTTAATGTGTACTAGTTTGACCAGTGTCTGCTAGTGTAGTAGATCAGACAATCTCTGCTGTAACCTCGATATACCATAGGCTTTTAGCCAGGGTGTATTTGTGGTGGAAGCTGATATCTAGCTTATGGTTAAGACCAGGACTTTTTTCTGACCATGAAATAATAGCGTAGAACTAGGGGCCCGTTCATAAAAAAAAATGTTCTGCTCCGATCACTTGGCTGTGGAAAAACTCCAGGATCAACAGAGTTGTAGACTGACTGTGTAACCTGGTGGTTGTCTTTCCCAGGTGTGGAGTTTGGGGCGCGGATGATCACTATAGACGGTAAACAGATCAAGCTGCAGATCTGGGACACGGTAAGATGCCTGCCCCGTACCACATTAACAGATGTGATTTTACCTGAATACAGTTGACTCATTAGTGGTATTCATTAGGGCACAGTGTAGCACTATATTTCAAAACGTTGTGCAACTGAAATTAACGTTATGTGACGCCTTGGGACTGTTTGTGATAGCATCCAGTTGTCAGGAACGATTAAGAAGAATGTATTGATGTCTGCCCAGAGTGGCTTAACAAACGCTTTGGTCATTTCACGTATGTTATAAACACATTTACCAAGACAAATATGATTCACTAACATTATATCCAAAAAGTCGGATTTTGTAACCTAATGCGTCCGATAATAAGTACAAGGTCTGTTGACAGAGCGGTGCCGCTTTCTCGCAGCAACTTTTGAGGATTTTTTACATGTGGAGGTCGTCTGCAAAGTTGTTTCCGCGGGTCGCAAAAATAACATGGCATGAGTGGAATTAATTGTAAAAGGCTTGCGCTACGCTCAGTGTTCCGTTGACATTTCAGACATACTCTTGTTTTTGTGTGAGATTTTCGAAAAATAACAGGAATTTCGCATTAATGAAAAGCGTATAGTAAAATATGTAATGTCTCAATCGATATCAGCCTTAACTCTATTGTTTTATGTCCGATGACGAGTTCAGCGGTGAGCCTGTCAGTTAGCCTTAATTCTCGCACCGCGTCCAGCCTAGATGACGCAACGCTATTTTCCTTTTTTTTTAAACTCAGTGTCAGTGTTTTATTATTATTTATTTGACTCCCTAAATGTAGCCAGTATTATACTGTCCTGTTTCAGTTAAATGGAATTTGAACTTTATCTGAATTGAACTTATGGAGTAAACTGTAATCATTAATGTATGAATACTGTTTTTGTGCTAATGTATCTTATCAAAGTGAAGGTTTTCCACCTAGTGACGATCACATCCATGTCGTATGATGAGTGGCACCCACTCAGTGTGTAATTCACCCAATATAACCCACCAAGTCTAACAAGACAAGTCTGTTTTTTTTTCTCTGAACTCTTCAACACATACAGCATTAAAATAGTCTTAAATATTAGATCCAATATGGGGTATCTCCCTAATGGACTCTTGTACAGCAGGACTAGCTCTTCCCCCCCCCCCCCAGTCCCCGTCCCCTCTGATATGCATGTGTCAGCATGGACATGTTGCAAAGGAAAGAATGATTGCGCCTACACAACAGCGTTATGTCAGTTGGCTGTTGACACGTTTCACCCTCTTTTCAAATAGACTCTCAGCTATGTCCTTGTGACATTTAGTATTTAGAGTTTTTGAATGGTGTTTTAGATGTGAAGGTTGACGTGTGAAGTGATAATTCAGGTTTCTCATTGTGCCCTTCTGGTGAGTCCCTGTGCAGTGCTGAGAAAATATGAACGCTGCAGGAGATGATCTGGTGTAGTATGTATGTTGGCCTGTAAGGGGGAGACACAGCCCTACTAATAAGAATAGAATCACACAGCAGTAATGCTGATGGATGGTGGGGGTGGTGGTAGTAGAGTCCTAGGCCCTAGAGAGGCCTTCTGGGCCACCGATGTAGTGCCTGCTGCTGCTGTGTACTTTCTAGGCCACATGGTAACTTTTTGGTTGATGAAAAGGGTAAGGCTGTAATTCAGCAGAAATTCAAGAGCGTTGGACCAGTCACTAACCAAAAGGTCGCTGGTTTGAATCCCCGAGCCGACCAGGTGAAAAATCTGCCGATGTGCCCTTGAGCAAGGCATGTAACCCTAATTGCTCTTGTAAGTCGCACAGGATAAGAGCGTCTGCTAAGTGACGTAAATGTAATATCTGGAGACCCGGGTTCGAACATAAAAGGCTTATGGGTATTTTCAACACACCACTATGACTATCCCTTCCATTAGAATTATTTGTGGTTTAGCCTACATCCCAGACCACCACATGTCCACCCTGCCAAGACAGAGTCACAATCAAACACAGGGTGTGTGTACTGGCCGTGTAGCCTTATCAGTGTGTGGGTGTCCCTGTGTGTGTGCACAGGAGGAGGAGCCGGGAGGCACTGCCTGCCCTGGTGGTGATGTAATAGACAAAATCTGCATTTCTGGCCTTCCTGTAACCTTTGAGCTCTGGCAGATGGCAGGCATAAAAGTGTCATTCATCATTTATTCACAATGGCCTCCATTAGCTCCAATGTTAGCAGCTGCCTCGGGGGACTGTTGCCACGGACGAACGGAGGGACTGACTGGGCCTTATTGAATTCAAATGTGCTGGGGCATTGGCTGCCTGGCTCGCACTCACCTGCTGCCAGGCCAGAAGAAAACAGAACAGAAGAGGTAGAGAAGATCCAGATTCAGTCTTCAGCAGCTATCCAGGGAAGAGGGAAGCCACCTTATCAAACACTGACAATGGAATCTACAGACAGGTCTTGTCTGCCTGCCTGCCTGCTGTACAAACCAACCACTGACTGTGGTGAGAGAACGGGGAGTTGTGATTGGCCAAAGTTGTAGCATGTTATGTTATGGGCTGTGTGGAACACAGTGGGCCCCTTGTTTGTGAGGAGTCAGTCAGTCAGTCAGTCAGGGATGGGACGTAGAGAAAGACAGGAGCCTTTTGTACACTGTGACAGGGGCTTGCCTGTGCTCTGCCTAGCTGCAGAGGGAAAACCAGGAAGCTTGGTTTTGGAATAATGGCGCTCCAGTTGAGAATTTCTATTGTGTTAGGAATGTGTATGGATTAGGGAAAGACCCTGGGAAGCCTGGACTGGAGGAGTGGGGTAGGGACTAGGAAGCCTGGACTGGAGGAGTGGGGTAGGGACTAGGAAGCCTGGACTGGAGGAGTGGGGTAGGGACTAGGAAGCCTGGAATGGAGGAGTGGGGTAGGGACTAGGAAGCCTGGACTGGAGGAGTGGGGTAGGGACTAGGAAGCCTGGAATGGAGGATTGGGGTAGGGACTAGGAAGCCTGGACTGGAGGAGTGGGGTAGGGACTAGGAAGCCTGGACTGGAGGAGTGGGGTAGGGACTAGGAAGCCTGGGCTGGAGGAGTGGGGTAGGGACTAGGAAGCCTGGGCTGGAGGAGTAAAACATTGCTAGAGCTAGGAGTTTTTCAGAACCTTGGCTCAGAAGAGCCCCTGACCCTAGTAATATAGGGTACCAGACACCGTAGCATTTTGTCTGTCCTAACACAGCCTTGAGCACTTGGAGTAAGACTCCTTTTAAGAGTTGATACTATATTCATATTTATACTTACTACTGCTGTTTTGCCCTGCTGTGTGTTCGCTGCGCTGTTGTGCGCTGGCGGACTCCGGAGATGCAGTCAAATTCAAATATGCTAAACCATCGTTTGTGACATCACGATGTTATCACCATCGACAATGGCTATCAAACAATCGTCGCTAGACGACGCAAACGTAAAAGAGCCTAACCCTGCTACTACTGCTTCCACTGTTTGGTGCTACTGCTGGCTCTTCTTTGTACCCTTTTAACTATAGGTTACTATGCTTCAGTGCTGAGCTCTGTCTTTACTTTAACTGAGCGTCTCTGTGTGTACTATATCTCTTTGTGTGCATGTTTAAAAAATATATATATATATGTTTTTCTCAGGCCGGCCAAGAATCCTTCCGCTCAATCACTCGGTCCTACTACAGAGGGGCAGCCGGCGCCCTGCTAGTGTACGACATCACAAGGTCAGTCTTGCGGCCATTTTCTCCCCAGGCCTTATCATTCTATATAAACACTAGGACCACTGTGGTAACTAAGTCAACTTTCCTCACCCAAGGTCCTCCCTTAGGATTCAGGTCATGACTGTTGCTCTTGACCGATTAAAAAAAAAAAAAAAAGGACATTTATGTATTTTAAATACATTTGTTTAGGAGGAAAGGAAAAGTAATATCTTATCCAGCTAATTCAGTTTAACCGTAGTTAGAGCGACTGAGATTGATGTTTGTATAATACATTGGGTGTTTAATTGAATGCATTTTCTCCCGCCAATGTCTTTTTATTTTGCTCATGTAGATCCACTTTTGTTGTTCCAAAAGGGACCTACATTCACCTAATGAATTACATTTGTATGTATTAGTTTACTAGGAAAGGACCATGTATTGTGTTCTTATGCTCAGTGTTGCTCCAATGTTCCTTTTATTACAGAAGGGACACCTTCAACCACTTAACAACCTGGTTAGAGGATGCTCGCCAACATTCCAACTCCAACATGGTCATCATGCTCATTGGGAACAAGAGGTCAGAGTCATCTCCCTGTCACTCATGGTTACCGAACAACCCTGTCATGGTTGTCATGGCTAAACTGGGTGTGCCTCAAAAGTCTGAAATGTCACCCTTTCCTAATTTCCTCTTCTTAACCTACACTTTCAGATCTATTGACGATGTCAAATCAAAATGGTGGATGCTTGACTGTAATTTGCTTTCACCGGGTCAATTTTTTGATACAATTGCTGATGAAGGAAAGGAAAAAGGGAGAAGTAGTCGTTTTTGACAATTGAAATGCGCCCACCCAGTTTCACAGCCCCTGCTCCCTGTGTGTGCTCTTGTCTCCTCTAGTTAGATGACATATCTCTTAACTGGCAAAAGTGACAGAATGAATTAGCAGATCATTTGGTGCAAAACACAAGACCGTACTAGTGTAACGCAGGTCTATGGTACTGTATATATCAAGTGTTTTTGTTGTCCCCATAGTGACCTGGAGTCCAGGAGAGAGGTGAAGAAGGAGGAGGGAGAGGCCTTCGCCAGAGAGCACGGCCTCATCTTCATGGAGACCTCCGCCAAGACTGCATCCAACGTAGAAGAGGTACCTCCTGCTCACACTGTGCTATTTATTGTGTGTGTGTTGTCAACATTTTCTCACACTCACACGTTTGCCCATTAATATACCCCCCCTTTCTTGCTCAGACAAATACACACACACCAACGCACACATGCACGTCTGTTCTCCAGTGTGCTGGGTAGCCAGACTCTCTTTCTGAGGAGTTAAGGAATGGAGAGACTGGTTTATAGAACCCCCCCCCTCCCCCTCTGCCGCCTTTCCCCCTTCCCTGCTGCAGAAACCCCTGGTATGATTAATTTGTCTCATTAGTGTCCCCTGAATCCTCCCGATACCTCTCCTCCTCCATCTCCCTCTCCGCGACGTGACGTGTACATCGCCCACTTATAGCTCATCCATATTCATAACCTCCCCTCCCCCTCCACCGCTCCCCTGTCCGCCACGACAGCTGAAAGCCAATCATGCCTCATCTTTTAGAAGGCATGGTGGGTGGGTGGACGTTATTTTATATTCCATTGACCCTACGGTAAGCACTGTGAAGAGCGATGTGCTCTCTGCCTGTGCTGAGGCTAATGCTGGGTCCCTGGGTTATGCCCTGGGTCTCTATGGCCAGGTGGGGGCGCTCTGCCTCAGGCGGAGGGAAACATCTGTTGCTGTTTAATATGTTAATGCATGAAGAGGCAGGGAAGGTAGAGAGACAGGACCAGGCCGGGCCTCCTGAGCCAAGGTGGACATTTGTTTTCAGATTCCGCAGCAGGCCTCACTCACTCAAATATGAATTTCAGTCAGAATTTACTGTAGAGGGGGGCCCTGCCCTAGGCTCGTTTTTGAGGTGTACGTAAGGTTATGATTATACGGCCTAAACTAGGGTGTAAATTCAGGCTAGAACTCCCAATGCAATGGTCTTTGAATGAACTGAAAGAAACCGATCGTACAGGCCCAATCCGTCATTACAGTTGATGATTTCTCTGTTTATACGTCTGCTCGCGTTGTTCTTACAGTGGAGTGCTGTAGATTGATTTTCTGTGGCAACAAGCCAGAGCCTCATGTGCTAATGCCTCTCATCCTAAACTCCTGTATATCCCACTCTTTAGAGCTTATTCAGTCAACGAGGCCCATATATCTCAGCAAAAAAAGAAAAGTCCTCTCACTGTCAACTGCGTTTTATATGAACATAAGATTCAACAACTGAGACATAAACTGAACAAGTTCCACAGACCTGTGACTAACAGAAATTGAGTAATGTGTCCCTGAACAAAGGTAACAGTCAATCTGGTGTGGCCACCAGCTGCATTAAGTGCTGCAGTGAATCTCCTCCTCATGGACTTTACCAGATTTGCCAGAGATGTCACCCCGCTCTTCCACCAAGGCACCTGCAAGTTCCCAGACATTTCTGGGGGGAATGGCCCTAGCCCTCACCCTCCGATCCAACAGGTCCCAGACGTGCTCAATGGGGTTGAGATCCAGGCTCTTCTCTGGCCATGGTAGAACACTGACATTCCTGTCTTCAGGGAAATCACGCACAGAACGAGCAGTATGGCTGGTGGCATTGTCATGCTGGAGGGTCCTGTCAGGGTGAACCTGCAGGAAGGGTACCACATGAGGGAGGAGGATGTCTTCCCTGTAACGCACAGTGTTGAGATTGCCTGCAATGACAACAAGCTCAGTCCGATGATGCTGTGACACACCGCCCCAGACCATGACGGACCCTCCACCTCCAACTCGATCCCACTCCAGAGTACAGGCCTCGGTGTAACTCTCATTCCTTCGACGATAAATGTGAATTCGACCATCACCCCTGGTGAGACAAAACCGCACCTCGTCAGTGAAGAGCACTTTTTGCCAGTCCTGTCTGGTCCAGCAACGGTGGGTTTCTGGCCGTAGGCGACGTTGTTGCCGGTGATGTCTGTATGAGGATTTGCCTTGAAACAGGCCTACAAGCTGTCCGTCCTGTTTCCCTGTAGCGCTGTCTTTTGGCGTCTCACAGTACGGACATTGCAATTTATTGCCCTGGCCACACATGTAGTCCTTATGCCTCCTTGCAGCATGCCTAAGGCACGTTCACGCAGATGAGCAAGGGACCCTGGGCATCTTTCTTTTGGTGTTTTTCAGAGTCAGTAGAAAGGCCTGTTTAGTATCCTAAGTTTCCATAACTCTGACCTTAATTGCCTACGGTCTGTAAGCTGTTAGTGTCTTAATGACCGTTCCACAGGTGCATGTTCATTAATTGTTTGAGTCATTGAACAAGCATGGGAAACGGTGTTTAAACCCTTTACAATGAAGATCTGTGAAGTTATTTGGATTTTTATTAATCTTTCAAAGACTGTGTCCTGAAAAAGTTTATTTTTTTTGCAGAGTTTATATGGTTTGATTGGGGCGAGGCTTGGTTTCTTTAATCTAAGTGTCACGTCTAGTTTGTTGTGTGAATGTAAGCTCTGATCCTGTACAAATTTGGCTATGTCTCCTTTTTAGGCATTCATCAACACAGCGAAGGAGATATACGAGAAGATTCAGGAGGGTGTCTTCGACATCAACAATGAGGTAATTTGACATGATAGAGAAATGCGTTTAGTGTCCATTTTGTACACTGCTACTTTGACAAATACCATCTTCTTGACAGCTTATCTTTTCCATTATAAGTCATCAACTGAGGTATGGGCAAGTGGTCAAACACCCTTGCTCCTTTTGCAGTGCCCTAAGTCCACGTCGTAAACCGAGTGAAGAGGCCGTAAATAAGGAGAACACCTTTACAGAACAGCCGTTGGATATTGTCCTATCTAACAAAGGTCATTTTGAAGGCCAGAAAGCCATTGTGTTAGCTAGCTAAACCTATTACGTAGCCACATAGTTCTGCGAGACGATGCGTCCTTCTCGGCACTTCAAATTTTCGAGGCAGAGGCTTATTTGCAGCAGTCCACATTCCTTCTCTCCCTCCTTCAGAGAGAGATGAAGCAGAGCAGGTTCCAGTCTGCCAAGCAAAACTTCCACTGTGTGTTCTTCCGTTTCTCCCTCCCTCTCTCCCTCCTTGCCTCACTCCGCTAGCCCTGGCTACTGGCCAGCGCATAAATTCCTCACATCCCACAAGGTTACAGCCAGCCTGAAGGAGGCGAGCCCCTGAGCAGCCATTGGGTATGCTTTTTATTAGAGTAGTAGGAAAGAGTAAAAAAAGAGAGGGGAAGAGAGAAAAAACGAGGCCAGGCACACGGTCCAAACCGCATCAGCTGACTGACGAAGGGGGAAGCCCTGGCTAGAATCCCTGACGCTCACTGGCAAACGTAGTGAGAAACCCCCACCACCTCCTCCTCCCTTAACACTATAAATCTGATTTAGAGCTATGCAGAGTTTCCTTAAGAGCTACTACTACTGCTGAAAACCACAGCAGCCTAGGCTCACAGTGGAGTGCTGCCTTTCCGCCGCTCTGCGCTCTCTTCAGCCACTGAAGGGCTGGGGAGATGAAAGCAGTGCGATGGATGAAAGTGCCGCTGGCTGCTGCTGAGTGTGCCCGTGTGTGTGTACACCTCTCCCACACAAAGGACTGTGACTGTGAGCCAAAGAGAATTTGTCACCATTGATATTGCTTGTTATGATGTCCAATTCATCCACCCCATAAAAACACAAACACTCAAACTTGAATCATAAAATCACACCTGACCATCACGATCCATTTTCCTGACTGCCTGAATCCACTAACCGGTTGCATTGTGTTGTGGTTTTGTCTCGGCAGGCTAACGGTATTAAGATCGGGCCCCAGCACGCTACCACCAACTCCACTCTCTCCGGTAGCCAGGGGGGTCAACAGGCCGGAGGGGGATGCTGCTGAACACCCCTCGCCCCTCTGTCCCATACCACCCCACCTTGCCCCGCCCCTTGTGTTTCTACTGGACTGGTCGGGCTCACTAACATTTTCTTAACCCCTCCCCACAGCCTTGCCAATGGAGAGTCTAATCGTGTACTAGGTGTCTGTCAGTCAAAAATACCAAGCAAAACACATTAAAGTACCCTGGTCCTGGTGCAAAACATGCCCCTGTATAAGAGCATTGGAGCCTGTCTTGGTTGTAGATTGATAGGTTGTTACTGTTGTGTTAAAACAGGCAGGGTGCTTTAGGATTGGGACTCATCATATCTATCTGTACATCTGTCAGACAGTTGTGGATAATGTCTCTTTTTTTTCACTCCCAAGTAAGGATTTTTTTGTGCCCTTTTGACTTAAAAGCTTAATTGTATTTAACACTACAATGTTGGTCATCGATAGTATTTTAATCGGTTTCATGTGGGAGAAAGAAAGCTTTGGGGAAGTGGGGTGAACTCGAAGTTTGAAATAAAAGAAACAGCTGTGTCGGAAGTAGCGGCCATGTCTAAAGTGAAGTTAAAAGAAGAAAAGGGAAAAAAAGCAGGACTCTTTTTAAATCTCTATTTATCAGTCACATTCTGTGTGTATATATAGTTACAGTTATCCTTTCTTGCTTTAGTGTATGTTGACCAAGCTAGAATTCTTTGAATTTGCTGGGAACATCTATACTGTACGAATAGAGCTTGAAACTGCAACAGTATTGCAAAAAAAAAAAAAAAAACCCTGCTTTGACACCATTTTAAGATCATATTTTACTTAATTTACTTTTTGTCCTGCCACCTGCCTTGCCCCTCCCCTCTATCTGTGCCCTAGATCTGCTATGACTGTGTATAGAAACTTTGGCTCAATATTCTGCATCTATTTTAATGGCAACATTTTGTGTTTACCTGTGTTCAAAAACCACAAATACCAGAATTTGATCACCTCTGCTTGGATAAGAGATCTCAGCTGTTTGCCTTAACGGAAAGATTGGGAAAGCAGAAGAAAATGAGAAACACAACCAGGTTGCGGCGGAATCATTCCAGTAACTTCATTTTGCTCATAGACACATTCTTACATTAAAACACACATTGCATACTCTAAATGTATACATACACAGATTTAGACAGTACATGCATGCTTAAATGCATACATGTGTCCTTACACACAAACAACCTGCGTATGTCTATACATACAAGCCTGCATATATATTTTTTTTCTCTTCGGGAATTTGTTTTTCATGCAGTCCGCTGTGGAGCGTCGGTGCAGAGCAGCGTTTTCCTGTAGGTGTGTGTGAGTGACTGTGTACAGCCTTGCTTTCTTTGACTGTTCGTTCTATTAGTAGATATTATGGTGAACATCTCGTCTGTCGTCAGAGGGGTGCGGGAAAAGCCAAACCTGGAGTATCTATGTGACCCCCTCGACATTTATTTGCTGTGTTGGTTCTTCTTAAAAATGAAAAACTGCTATCACAAACTATAATAAAACATTCAAAGCTTAAATATCATTTGATTGTCATCTGGGGGGGAAAAAATTGCTATGTTTAAAATGTACGTTTTGTAATTTCCTTTTTAGAATTGATATTTTGCCTCTGATCCCCTATAGTTATTTTCTGTGTCTGTGTTGGTATATGAATGAAACTATTATATATGGATCCATACTGTATTGTAGCTTTGATTTCTCAATATATATAAAGTGAAACACAAAGAATGCATGTCCTCAGAGCTGTGTGGAGTTTTGGAATTGCAGGCTTCGTTCCCAAATGATCACCGCGCCCTCTCCCTAATATCAACATGAACTAAAGGGGGGCCACATGCAGCCAGTACCAATTCAACTGGTTTTACAACACACTTCTCTGCTCTACATTGCATGCTTCTCAGGTATAGGCAACCAATCGGGTGCAATTCAAATATTTTCATCTCTTGGCCTTCTATGTGGTTATTACTGAACATTTCTTACTGAAAATATAAATTATTTCACCACCAATCTGAAAGTAACACTGCGCTGTTTTTTAAACCTTTTATTTAACTAGGCAAGTCAGTTAAGAACAAATTCTTATTTTCAATGACGACTTAGGAACAGTGGGCAGAACAACAGATTTGTACCTTGTCAGCTCGGGGATTTGACCTTGCAACCTTCCGGTTACTAGTCCAATGCTTTAACCACTAGGCTACCCTGCCGTTTCTCAAATAGGCTTACAGTACAGCAAATTAGTTTCAGGTGGAAATGGATTGTAGACAGTTCATGAGATAATTGTTTTATTCATCCCCATTATATCGCCCAACATTTGGATGTAACTTGAAATGGGCTTTTGTTGGTGGTCATGCACAGTGACAGTTTATGTTAAAGGTGAACACATCTCATGACCTACTTTTCAAAGCAGTAAAGGAATAAAATGTGAAAAGCTTGTGTTGAACAGATTAGTGAACTGTCTGAAATGGTAGCGGTAGTATGCCTGCATTTAATTTTATGAACCATTTCGAAAATGAAAGTTTGATTTTAGTGAATGCAATTAGAGTAGTGACCTTCACAGTAGATGTGAAATCAAGATGGCCTTCTCACAGGCAAATTATACCCACAAGCACAAACTACATGTATTTTTAAAGACAAACTATTAAATGCTGTGCAAAAAACGTATTTACAAGCGTAAACAGTGGTTTTGAGAGGACATTGGGCATACAGAAAGGGAGTGCGTGCGCCTTCAAATACACAAGTCTTGTGGGGCAGATTGTTATGATAAGCAAATGAATGGCCGCGCAAGGGACATCCGGGTTACTTGCCTGATGATTCGTATGTAAGGTAGTGTGCAACGCATCAAGGAAGAGACCTTCACAAAAGTGTGATTGTGTGAAAGGCGTATTTCTTCACCTTGATATATTTCTATCGCAATTGGTTGCACATGTTTAGCTTTTTACTGTGGTAAAAGGTCTGAAACTACTCTGAAAACCATAGGGCCTCGGGTTGGCCTTGCGCGTGCCCAAGGGACCAAGTAGAATAATATGCTCCCTCGGTAGAAGAGCAAATATGTAAATATGAATCGTAAATGTGTATGATGTCCTTCTCGAATTATCATAATTATTAATCTGCAGTTGACATGGAATAAGGAAACTAAATTCTCGGGGGTCGAACTGATGCACCATGCACAAATAAAAAAAAATAATCCACTCATTGCAGGTGGTACAGATCCATTTCATTTGAGAACGCTTGTCTTAAACTCGTGGTGAGCTTTTCAAGGTCCATCATTTCAGGTTGAAACAGATTTAAAATATATATATATATTTTATTATCCCCTGAAAAGTGATAGGGTTTATCATTTGAGAAGCAACTTGAATCCACGACACATGTTTTCTTACTCGTTACACAACTCTGCTCTGCCACGCTTTTATTAGCATCTGTACACGGGAAATGATTTACAAAATTACCACTAAATGTATGAATAACTCCTACAACCCTACGCCGAAATAAGAAATGAAAAGGTATATATTTAATAGCGTCTACAATAAATGAATAATAAAGTGCATATTCGTCACAGCCCAGTAGGGTCATCACGCGCACGCATGTTTATCCATTGGAGCCATGAACGCGCCCCCTACCCGTAGAAGGTGAGCGAATGTCTGGAGGAGAGGACTCGAGAACGCGACCGCCGGGATCGATCGGATTAAACTCGATTTGAGGGAAATTAACACAAAGGAGAGAGGCAGAGTCGGTGAGGAAGGGATAACGACACGCCGAAAATTTATAAAATAACTTGAATTTATTTATAAACGGACCAGAAAGGAATTTACTGGAGATAGCTACTACGGGAGTTAATTTGCGAAACCCTGAACTGACCAAGCTAGTTGGGTAAGCGAGCAATGCTCTTTTTAAATGGTTGGATTCCGTACTCCCTCAGTTCAGTTTGTTCACATGGTAAATGAGCTAGTTGTGTGTTACTCTTACCTGTAAATAACCATTTTATAGTAATGTTTGAAAACTAGATCCCACTTACAATCGACTTTTAATATACCATGGAAGTTGGTTTGGTAGTTGGGACGTCTATTTAGTCAACAACTTTGTGGAAAACTTATTCTGAAAAGGGAATTGTGTTCCCCCTCTCTCATTTAGAACAAGTCATTGAACGTCCGTAAATTACCATGTTAAAATGCTAACTACAGTTAGCAAGTTTAGCTCGAAACCCGCTGCACTGAGCGGAGTGAGTCCTGAGTTTTTTCACCAAGTGAAGAATATTCGCCAACACGGTGAGCCCTCTCAGTAAGCACAGACGAATGTGAACAACTTGAGTTTAGTAATGTTGAATTGTGACTTTTTCCTTTGTAATACAATAGGCAAGAGTGAGTGTTCGTTAGCTTGGGTTAGCTAATTGTGTGTTGCGCTAGCTAGTGAGACACGAGGTGGCTCGAACGTAGAGGTGAGTCAGTGGCCGAGATGAATGAGTGAGTAACCTTAGTATAGATTGCTAGCGCGGGGGAGATTCCCTGGATGCACTGTGACAAACAGGCAATTTGTTATTGCAAACCACACAATCGGATTTTGACTATAGTTAAACTTGTACTTCATAAATTGAGTATTCGCATGGGATTTAACTTGATAACGACGGGGTGAAAAGTAGCCTGTCCGCCGTGTTTTATAGGACGATGGACAGGGGGTTGCTTGAGGCCAGATGGTCATCCCTGTTTAGTTAGCCTTCTACATTTTCGCCCTGATATATCCATATAATTGTTAAAGTACATGTGCTTTAATCAAAACACTGAGTTTCGGCTTCGATGGTTAGAGAGAATTTCGTATTTTGAAGGGAATAACCCGAAGTTAGCGGTGCGTTTCCGTCCAAAACGTGCTTAATAATGTAGCTTAATTAGCCTGCTGCTAGCTAGTTGGAGGTGGCCCATTGCTGATAGTGAAGTTGTGCTTGTAGCCAACATTTGACCACTGTATCATAGCCTTCATTGTCTTGCTGCTAGCCCAGAGGCTAATCATGTGCTAATGGGCTACTTTGATGGCGAATGCCACTTTGTTCAACAGCAAGTAAACCGGTTGCAGTTTGTTTCCGCGTTTTAAAGTTTGATAAGAGGGCTTGTTTATCAAGAGATGTGTAGCTACAGTATTATGGAGAACTTTCTTAACTTGTTACTCTCTGTTCATCCAGCATTTTTCGATTTTAAAACACCTGCTGCTGTATTGTGGGTGGCTGAATTTCTAAATACAAGCTGGCATTATTTTCCAACATTTTCCCGACCGTGTTGCTCTCCCTCTCCATTATGTTGTAATCAGAGTTCGCATAATGCGTGTTGCCAGTGTCTACTTTCAACCCTTTATAATAGAACAAGAACGAATAGATATTTAACGAAAACTATTCGCATAGTAAATAACGATGTTTTGTTGAACGAACAAGCTACGTTAATTGATAATCGAGAATCCCATGAAATATCACCGAAGTACTACCCCCACCTTTTGCGTAGTCTCTAACCTAAGATGGCAGCTTCTAATGTATGTCGGCCCACTCCGCCAACAGATAAGAGGCCCCGGGTATGGCGGGCGGGACAGATGTTATTCAGTATTGTGGCTTCTCCCATAGTCTGCATTGTCTTGTGGTTGTGAGGTACTGCTTTCCGACGGACTTGTATAGCTGCGTTGACTTTATGAAGGGGCCGGGTGTAGTGCGGTGGGGTTCTGTTGAACAAAAGTTTTTGGCAGTGGCACCAGTGCAATGGAGTTCTTTATACCCCACTACTAGTTAACTGTTTTTGACAAATCTTTATCATAAAGCAGTTTATTAGCTCTAAACATTTATTTTAAATGTATACCGAAAACAAAATGGTTAATTTTCTTTCAGGGCCATGTATTAGTTCAAGCTCATTTGTAGGATGATGAACTTGGAATTTCTGCTCCAAGTGTACTTCGAAAGATATCTCTTCTCCCTGTGAGAACATTTGAATGATATTATGCAGGTTCATCTCTATCTTTTGTCTGGAACCTGTGGTTTGACCAGAAGTATTCAAGATCAGATTTGAAGCCTAGAAGTGTCGTGCATTGCGTATAAACAATGCTCTTAAATCCCAATCATGTTTTTGTTATTTTAAGATGCAAAACCCAGTCACCGATCTTAGCCGCATATGTAACTACAGGACCCTAACCAGCATACACTGTGGATCCCTAAAGACCAGCCCCGAGAAACTAAACTTAAAATGTAAGGTGGGAGATAGTTGAGAAAAATACAAATTCAATGTAGCCATTTTGACCATTTAAGACTGTTGCCCCATTGACAATGAACACTGGGGTGGCCTTGTGTACAGTGACCTATTTTTTTCTGCTGTAAAAATTAGCTTAGTTTTCGTCAACCCGCTTTGATGAGTAGAGCAATGCACGCTGGGAAGCTGTGGCCTGTCCAAGGCGTCTTTATGTAACCGGTGTGAAAAGGCTAGCTAATTAGTGTTGTGCACTGTTTGTGTTTTCAATCAAGGGCCGTGGAGGTATGGGTAACAATGCTTAATGGGAGGCAGTTGTGCAAGTTTTCCAGTGCATAATATATTCACATGTGAACTTATACAAATGTAATCAAGGTTAGAAATTGTTTTAGTCAAATATATCTGTTTGAGCTTCTTGCGGTTAGTTTGCTGTCAACAAATTATTTGTAATTATGTTCCGACCATCCGCTCAAGAAAAAAAGGACCCACTGCTAAGTCTAGTTGATGGTCCCTGGCATATGTTATTATATATTATTCAAACTACTACCGGGACTTAATTGGTAAAGTACTGTTATGACAATTTTAAGTTGCTCAGAGGCACCGTTTGAAGAGGCAGTTAGCTGGCACGCTATCCTTAGAAAAGTTCTCACTTGAAAGGAGTCAATAATGATATTTTGGCAGATTTGTGGGGAAATAAATGGTTATCATTTCATATATAAGCCCATGTGTAAAAGGAAAGGTACTTCATTCTCCTCCATATCCACTAAATCAGTCTGATTGATGCCACAGCAGTTTGAGTGGCACACAAATCTCTAAATGTAGACCTAATGTAGTTTCATTCGAATTCAAACCAGGATTTATTGAGTTACAGTAATGTGTGTCAGAAACACACCTGCTGTGTAGTCCCATCTTTCTTTCCTGCCTTGCTCCTATTGGCTAACACCTTGACCTGGAACTGCAGTCCTAATCATGTCTCGGCATTCTCATCTGATCCCCAGTGTCAGAGGTACTCTCTCAGTGCCCAATACAATGGGCACTGTCTGTGTGGATCTGATCTGACCACTTATTGTTATGGCTGCCATTTTGTTAAGTTATGTGGCGGCAGTTGCTCCTCTCAGTGGAAGAAGTTGAGCATAGTTCTGTCATGCCCCGCCGCTCTGCTCCTCTCTGCCACTCCTCTCCAGGTCCGGGGTTTGCAGAAGTGTTGTGGTGGCCTGTTGTGCCTGTAAAAGCAGCCCCCGCTGTCCCCCCCTCTCTTGCACTACCTTTCTACCTCCCATAGTCCGGGCCTTATGGGCCACTCTTCTTGAAGGGAATATTTGAGATGCTGCTTCTATCTGAAGTGTAGACTAGCCAGACCCTAAGCCTTGTTTGTGTGTCACAGTTCCTTCCTTCTAAACAGAACATATTATAGATTGGCCACAGCTGATAAGATGCATTGTTATTCACTCTAATCATCATTGTATGGCTCATGCGAGGAAGCTTTGTCGACCATGTATTTCTAGATGGCTCATTTTCATACAGCAGTCGCTCCATCTAGTTAATATGGCTGAAGTAGAGGCTTTTTCCCCTCTGTCTATCCCATTCATTCATTGAATTGCCATTTCCCTCAGTGCTATTTGCCTGACTAATCAACTGGAATTCTTCCGCTGCTCTGTTCACAACATACTTCAGTCAGAGACTGCCATCGTTGTCATCTGTGTGGCGATGTTAAAATTAGGGGTGTTGTACAAAACAAAGTCATACGTGATTGGACAATCTTTAACCAGAGTATCAAAGCCAATGACCAATTTTCCAAACGCAGCTTTACCCACCTGTGTTCTGGCTCTGGGACCAATCAGAATGGTTAGAATGCACTTGTGTTCTAGAAATTGTCGAAGGGACTCGGATCCAGACCAATTGTGGAGAGCAAGGCGCTTGGGTAGCCAGGCAACAATACTATCCCCTCATTCAAACAACGGCACAGTCACAGCCGAGATTCAGTATAGTGGTTAAGTGTTAAGATCTGAGAGATAATGAATCTCAATATAGCCTAGAGGAGATTTACAGACCTTTTATAGACTTAGTCTAAGTAGGTCCTTCCTTCATCAATTTCAAATGATGGGTGAAAGCAATACGGCAGAAGACCAACAAGGGATCGCTTTCACCTGTCCAGTGATATCAGTGCACCAGCAGAAAAGGATGCACAGTTCATGACAATTGAGTCCCACCACTGGAGTGGGAAGTGAATGCAGCCTCTACAGTGTACACAGAGTAGCAGTGGAAGAGGAAGTGAGGCACACAGTCCCCCGCCCCCCTCCCATCCTGACCCAGGGTAATCCTCTTCCTGTCCCTCACGCCCTTAACCAGAAGATCTGGGGTCAGTTTACCTTGAACCCTGATGCCAACCGTAACCATTTTAAATGATGAAAATACCTGACTGTTGATCAGGGTGTTGGGAACAATGTGTAGGCCTTCGTTCAGTCAGAAGTGCATCAGGACAGACACTGACAGAAATCATCTTCCCTGAGGGAGTGTCTTAAAACCAGTAACCCTGACTGGAGGCTCCGGCCTTCCAGCTTTCTCCTGTGCATAGGTAAGTCTAGACTACCACCTCCCACCCAGCCGCTGACTGTCTGAATACTTTTCAGCATGGGAAATTATTTAGCTCCTCTGGGAGGCCCCGGGATTCCTGCAATTGATTCTTGGAAAACGGAGGGATAAATGGAGGTTCTGGGTTTTTTAACTGTTTGTCTTGTAAACTGTCAAATGTACCATATTAAGACTAGCATTGCACATGTTATTTGTGGCACCAGTTAATTGCTCAAATGTCATCTCAACATAACTGTAACATTTTTATTGGAACAAATTTAGTATGATCTGGCCTATTTTTTTTTTTATACGAATAACCTGTAATTGCACATGATCCTAGGTTTGCAAACAAAACTCAGCTAAAGTACAGCTATTTATCACTCAAAGTGTTATGAGGGAGTGCACCACCATCTTTCCAGGGTGTTGATGCATCCTCCTCCCAGTACAGCCTCTTCCAACACCACGGGGAGGAGAAGGATATCATCTGCAGAAGTTACTTTTTGACGTCAAGTTATGACTGTATATGAACCTGCATTCCGCCCAACCTTACTTTTCTCTTCCCCATCTTTATATTTTTTCTTCTCCTGGGCCAGACATCCTTGACAGGAAGTTAAAACTCCTCTTTCTCCCCCTCCTGCCCCAGGCCTGCAACAGGCTGACACAAAGGGGCTTTTACCCCGGCTGACCCTGCAGCAGGTACCTCAGCTGTTGGGTAGCCAGTCAGACGAGGAGTGCCAAAGAGGAAGGCGTTGTGGTTTCCTTGGAGTCAAGGTCAAAGTTCTGCTGAATATATCACTGACAGCCTCTTCTATTCCCCATGCCGACTGTTTCTACCTTTCACGTGTACATGCATACAACCACTCTTACTCCTCCTTTGCCCCATGTTTGATCACAAAAGGTCCCTGATTTGGACAGTGACATTTTTTGGGGGGGAGATATTAAGCCCACGTATTTAAAGCAGAGAGCAGATTGCATAAACAGAACTCCTTCCTGTTTCCCCCTCCCTACTGTAAAGAAAAAATAAAGTCCATTAACAAGGCAGCCGTGCGTAAAACAACCAGATTCCCGTAGCCCCTCCTGCCCCCTCACTCAAATCCCAGCCCAAGCATATTGCTCGCCCCTCAGGCCCCCCCTGCCTCCCTACTCGATCGCCCCACTGCTCACATCCAGTCACATTCAAACACTCTTTGTGCTGTTAGCTACCCACAACAGACACATCCCATGCCCTCTTCCCCATCTGCACATCAGCATGTTCACCCCCCCCCCTCTCCCCCAGTGGAGCAGAGGTATAAATTATGCTCAGGCTCATGCCTCTTGTGGGGTAGGTGGTGGGAGGGAGTTTGCAGTGGGTTAGGTAAGGAGGGGGCCCTGGGAGGGGGTGGGGTAGATAAAAGGAATGCTGGTGGTGTGCCTCTGGAGAGCTAGCCCCTTGCTGGGACCTGATGCACTGCCTGTACTCTGGGGCTAGGGTTCAGGGAGGGAGACACCACAGGTGGTTTTACCATACCATGGCAGTCCACAAGGCTCTTAAGGCCACTGCTGAATCACATAGCCTTGGATTAGTGGGACCCAGAAATTAAGAGCTCTTTAGGGCCTTTTATTCATATTATAAGACCTCTGTGACCATAACTTTTGGTTTTTGAGTAAGTGTGGTTAGACTGGCAGTGTTTATTCAATTGAACTTCACTCTTCTTTGAATCTACAAAGAAAAGCGCAGACGGTTGATTACGACAATTCACCTAGAAATGTTTACAGTTTGGTTAGGACACTTCAGAAGTAATTTGTCTTCTAACTGATCTGTGAGGTTACACTTGTCTTCAAATTGTTTTTGTTATTTTCAACATGTCAAGTGAAAATGACTTAGTGTCATTCGATAAGTATACGTCTAGCCAAGCAGAGGTCCAGCCAGTAGCCAACAAACAACAAACCAGGCGTTCTTCTTGTAGCATGGTGATTTCTTGAGGACACAGCCCCTCTAACAACTAGTTCAGACACCCCGAAGTGAAACTATTCTCTTAGTTAAGCTTGCTAACTACTCTCACATTTGACCTAATTTGTGTTATCATTAAAGATAAAGAACATACGCCATTATTAACTTAGGATGTTTGTGAAGTATTCCCGTGCTTCTGTAGTCTTGTGAAATTGAGTGGCAGAAATTTGCTCCGGAGCATCTCAATAAATTATTTTGGCTTGGTTGAAAGGCGTGGACAAGATCATTTTTGGAAACTTCTGTCTTCACTAATCTGTGATGACTTTAATCAGACCTTTTGCATATGAAACAAACAATTCAGGAAGTTTCCAACCATGACACGGTGCAGATTGATACTTGTGGTGTTTGTTTTTTCTGATTTGAATTGAAGTCCTCCCCCTATAAGCTTGTCTGTGTGTTTCACTCTGGTGCTCTTGTCAATAGCAGCAGAGCAGTTGAGAGAGCCAGCCTTCAAACCAGAACAGTAGAGTACCTCTTATGAAAGACCTATGGTCACACAATCAACTTTACAACTTCCCTCCCCCACACGGTCTGCCTACCATCCACGTGCCAGGCCATGTTCTGATAGTATTTCTAATGAAAGGCAATTATTATGATGCATTGACTGTTGGTGATAAAGTAAAATTTTTATTGTTGTTGTATGTGACATGGCCTCCCAACCAGGCCTAGTATGTGGCCCACAGGAAATGCCTCCTGTTTACGTTTTGGGGATTTCCTGAAAAAAAGTGTCATTTCCAACCATCAAGAGAGTAGAGGGAGAAATAACTAGTCCCTCTATTCTGTTGCATTTTAAGCTTGCTACAGTCCATTTTGTAACTAGTTTCGCGTGTAATGGTAGTTACTGACACAGAGCTGTCGACTAGCAGTGTTAAAACATTTTTTTTTTAAAGTAGGCCTGAGTATGGATGTGAGCATTTAAACGAAATTGGGATCTTTAAAAAAAAGTCAATTTTATTATTTTTCCACAAACTGCATGGTGATTCATTTATCACAATACATTTTTCTGTGTCATAGCATTACTAGAAGATAGGATATAAAGGCCTGGGAAAATAGTGTAATTTAAATATTGACTCAGCCATAGGAAGTAGGTGCAAAGTAAACTGCATAGTGGGTCAATTTCCTCCCTATTCCCACTACGAGAGATGGCGTCTGAGGAGCAGAGTGGCCAAAGATTTCTACTTTTCAATTCACATTACGTCATTGCCTTACCTTTCGTTGCGGCGGGTAACACTAAATTCTTTGTCCACCGCTCAAATTGACCTTAAATATCACAGTAGACACTAGCAAGTAAGCACAAATGATTGTTAAATCTGAGCAACCTTTCTTCCTTACAACCTTACAATATGGAGTAATGCAACCAAACCATATTACACTCTTCAATAATGCAACAATCCACAACCATGTGCAGTCAATTAGTTAATTTTTTCGTCTGTACAAATTAAATGAGCTGACAATACACAGTTAACTCCAGCTAGCCTAACGAACATGCTTCATGATCAAATAACGTTAGCATATCAATAATGATATACAAATGTAAAAGTACAGTAATGTTATCAGTGTCATTATTATTATTATTATTATTATTATACAGGCTACACAGTTATTTAACGTTAGCAAGCTAACTAGCTAGCTAAACAACATATAATTTCTGCATCAAATATGTGCTGGCTATAGCCAAATTCTAATCTTTAGTTGAACCATAACTTTAATGCGGTAGCCTTAGAGCGCTTAACTTGGAAAAAAAACAGGCTTAGTTTGATCTATATCAACGAAGTCATTATGAGGTAAAATAAAATTGGTGCTCAGTGCAGTCAAGCAAAAAACCTGCCATGAGATTTAAAAGTATGGCAACATTTTCAGAATGTAACAGGAGGTTACTATTTCAAGGTACTCAATTCTATCTTTTTCATACTTTTCTTTGTGTGGTTAAATGAGACCCTTCTGTTTACACTGCCCTGCTTAGAGGCTAGCAACTGTCGGGCAAGTGTGTGCGGTCGAAATGCGACAAGTTTACATTAAAGTATATGTGTAGCCGAGGCTATTTTTACAAAAAAGTTTAACTGTGAAGACCCTAAGAGTGAAGCTCGAGGCAAAAATTCTCCACTGTTTTGGTGCCCTGGCTACCACCACGCGTGTGGACAGCGTGAAGTGAACTTGTGCACTTGCACTGTGTGAGAGCAAAGTGTTGCATCTTGCTCATCTCTATCTTAGCCTATTCGTTGATGATTACTGAATTTGCGAGACCTCGCAAGCCCAAAAAATTGCGAGATACATCATTCCATTGCGAGAGAATGCTTTTGATTGCCGATAGAACCGTGCACTAGGCTTATGTCTTTGTGGCCAACCGCCTATACTGTGCCCATCCCTTTCGTTTCTCACTAGCTCGCTATGAAAGATGTTTTGTTGAAGGCTTGGGTGGTATACCGTATACGGGTACCGGTAACTAGTTAAAAAAAATTATTTGTAGCTACTTAAGTAAATACCAGCAGTCAACTTGTCAAATACGTTAGAAGATAAAGCAGATCGCATTCTTCATTTCACCTGTCACATTATTTTACATTGAGGCTTACTGTAGATCCCCCAAAAAGTTGAACCAGTTGTGTTTGTAATTAGAACAATAGGACAAAGCGGGAGAAGGTGATTCCAGATGTGTATTGAGAAGGGGTGTGCAGTTTATTGAAAGTCGAGTATTATATTTTTTTCAGTAGTAATCAGGGACATGCAACAATAGTTTCCATTCACAGACAATACATTAGTGCAGAAAATTTATTCATTTTCATCAGATGACAACAGAAGTGCAACGCTATTTGTCTGGCAGCCACACAAGTAAAAGAGCTTACAATGAAAAGGCAAGGTATTTTTGCATAACGATGCATGGACATCATTTGTAATGTTTTTCATAGAAAGAATGTAACTGGCTACATTTCCTTATGTTTTGCTTGAAGTTGATCTTGCATCATACTGGAGAGAAGTGGACTGGCTACTCAGAGGAGAAGTACCTGAAAAAAAAGTAGGTACACACCAGTCCGAGTGTTGACTGCTGACAGAATGCCCGTTTGTCAATTGTCCTCCAAGTGAAGTGCAACTGAAGCACAGAATTCGTCTGAAGCCGAGCATAAATTACAATAAGAAGCATTTTAGGTCTTCGTTGAGGTTTTTTATTTTTTCCTGCTTTGTTTGAAAACTTCATAGCCCTTTTGGATGAGTTTTCTGTACAGCTGCCATTGCGATCTTTTGATTTCCTTGTGTTTTTTCTCCTCTCAGTTCTTGACCCGTCTGCTCCTTCCCCATCTTCTCCGTGCAATGCATGCAGACCGTTGCCCTACCGACTCGACTCCACACAGACACAGCGTGTACACATGCTGCTCCAAAGCCTGTACTGTTCTGCCTTCAGACAAGCATGCGTTTTAACTTTGTACATTTGCACAATGTGTCTCGTTCAGATTTGCTTGTGAATGTGCAAAACCAAAAATGAGAGTACCAATCAAAAGTTTGGACACCTACTCATTCCAGGGCTTTTCTTTATTTTTACTATTTCTCTATGGAGGAGAGATTACTAGAAACTAACTAGGTTTCCCCTTTTATCTGTGTATTAATTGTTGGATTAGAGTACACCTGATTTTGTGACTCAAAATGGGTCAAAATTCTACAAAGATTCAGAGAAAATAACATTTTGCATTTCAGGTAAAACAACCCAATGTTTTTATCCCAGGACATATTAGCTAGCAAAAGCAAGCTAGCTTAATGTCAATGAAAATGTATTTTTTTATATATATATATATATATATATATATATATATATATCCCCAAATTTAATAGTTTGTTTTGATATTTCAACCAATGTGTGCTGGTCTGGTATGGATGGACAAAATCAACATGCAGGCGCGTGCCATGTCTAGTCTGCATGTTAACCATCTGAAAGGGACACACTGTGAGGCCCAAATTGTCACTGGCATTAGCGCAGCTGCATTGTGAATTCACGTGGAATTCTATGCATTTTTCTTATCGTTTAACAGAACCGCAAAAAAGTGTTTTAACGGTAAGACATTTTTTTTTCACATCCCTAGTGATGAGTCGACAACACGTAGTCTAACCCCAAGAGAGAGCAAGTGGTGGTGGGAATGTGCAGGTCTGATATTGAAGGATGGCTGTGGTGGTCTGGCTCTGTGTTTGTACGGGCAGGTAACTCGTCGTCTCTCCTGCATCAGGGCATGCCTGACCGCACACTCGCACGTCACCAAACACACATTGGTCGGCACCCAGCCTGCGGATTGAACTCTCTCCCACTCCACCTCTCGCTTGCTCCGTCTTCTACTCTTCCTATAGCTTGTTCTCTCTCCCGCTCACTAACACACCTAAGCCCCTCCCTCTGACACGCACACACCTGGGCGTAGCCCTCCTACCAGAGAGAGCGAGAGGAAGGGAGAGACATAGAGATGGCCCTGGCACTGAGCCACATCTGTCACTCTAGAGGGAATTAGGTGAACGGTCAGCCCTCCGGCTTAGACGCCAAATCTGATCACAGGGATTCAAATTTGCAGCTTTTGGCATGGCCCCGCTGCGCACCTCGCTCCCCCCACTATCCTACTTCCCTACACACTCACACACCAACCCTTCTCACCACCCTGCACATGGGCGCACACACTCCTCCCCATGCACACACACGGTCATCTCCTCCCCCACGGTGCAATGTCATAGGGAGGCTGTGGGAGCTCTCTCTGTGCTGGAGGAGCTGAGCTGCTTAATGGGAGGAGAGGTGATTTATGGGCCAGGAGGAGAGAAAGCAGGGCAACTCCTCTTCCTGCTCTTAGCCGTAGCTGTGAGGTGATAAAAGTGGCTAGTGCTGTCACGGCGACACAGGGCCCACAGGCCCGCCACACTGGAGCCCTCAGCTCTCATTCTGGGACGTTTAAATCATAACAAGGCTCAATCTGGTGAAATGTAGGCCAAAGCACGGAATAGTTTCCCAATCATTTTATTTTGAACGTCCTCTTTCTCTCGTTTTTGAGTGTTTCCCTCGCGGGCCCAAGTGACTTTTTAAATTAATTTGTGAGTGTAGTTGATTGCTATGGCCATTTACCTACTGCTTCATGTTCGCTGTGCTTCTACTGTGTGGCTGAAATAAACAACACAGGGCAAGTTAAAGAGCATGATGGTGGGAGTATAATTGTAGTTGACTCTGTAGATGAAGACTGGTGTAATATGTCGTAGTCTGCTGTAGGCCTATATGACGGTTTAGAAGCAATGTTCAATCACTTGCGTAGATTTAAGAAAAAACTATGTGTAGCCTATAATTCAAATGTTGTAAGATTACTAGTCTATGTTGTATTTTAGCTCATAGGGCTGGCTCAAGTACCTTATAACTGACGGTTATGCATGAAGACTGGAAAATAACCGTAAATATATATCAGCTTAGATCACAGTGCAGTTATCATATTGTAACCTAGCCTGTTCCTCTCCTATTATTTAAATAAAAATGTCTTAACTTTAGGCTACTTTGGTGAATCTGCGAGGCATACAAGACCTTGCGAGATACAGATTACCCAGACCTATGTGCACATTTCTTACTACTTGCCCACTCCTTGCTGTCCCTCACACTGCCTCGCCTGCTCTTTCTTTTGGCTAATGATGCGGGTGTGTGTTCAGTCTGTTGTGTGTAGAATATCGTAGCCAATTCATTGAGGATAGGCCCTGCTTTACTGATGTTGTGAACCATTGCAAGATACAGCATTTCATTGTGATATACATCTCTTGATTGCTGTTAGCCTGTTACGGCTGGGGGTTCCGCTAGCTGAACGTTTCGAGAACATCCAGTGAAATTGCAGAGCAATTTCTTTTATTTTTACTTTCATACAATCACAAGTGCGATACACCAAATTAAAGCTTAATCCAGCCACAGTGTCAGATTTCAAAAAGGCTTTACTGCGAAAGCAAACCATGCTATTATCTAAGGACAATGCCCCATCAAACACATGACAATCATATTTCAACCCGCCAGGCGCGACAACTCAGAAATAACGATATAATTCATGACTTTGAAGATCTTCTGTTGGCACTCCAATATGTCCCATAAACATCACAAATGCTCCTTTTGTTTGATTATTTCTGTCATTAAATCTCCAGAATGTCCATTTATTTGGCGCGTTTCATTCAGAAAAACAACGGTTCCAACTCGCCCAACATGACTAAACATTATCTAATAAGTTACCTGCAATCTTGGTCCAAACATTTCAAACAACTTTCCTAATACAACTTTAGGTATTTTATAACGTAAATTATCGATAAAATTTCTGACGGAATAAACTGTGTTCAATAGCGGATAAAATGAAAGTGGCGCTTTCGCGCGCCCCAAACACAACAGTACACTACACTCAATCCTAGTTCTGAGTAGGCATACTTCTTCATTACACAAAAGAAAAACATCAACCAATTTCTAAAGACTGTTGACATCTAGTGGAAGCCCTAAGAACTGCAACCAGATGCCTCAGAAATCTAGATTCCCATGGAAAACCTGGTCACCTAAAAAAAAAAAAATCCTGGATGGTTTGTCCTCGGTGTTTCGCCTGCCAAATAAGTTCTGTTATACTCAGACATACATTTTAACAGTTTTAGAAACTTTAGAGTTTTCTATCCAAATTATATGCATATCCTATCTTCTGGGCCTGAGTAGCAGGCAGTTTACTTTGGGCGCACTTTTCATCCGGACGTGAAAATACTGCCCCCTACCCCAAACAGGTTAAATGGGCCTTGTTCATGGTTCCGACTCTGTCTGCCTAGTTGGCCGACCTGCCTATACTGTGCTTCTCCCCTCTTTCTCCGTCCCTCGTCTACGAAAGATGCAAGTGTTTGTGTTCTCGGAAGTATGGCAACTGATCAGTCTCCTCCGTTCCAAAAATACTGAATCTTAGGAGTTGATTTCTAGAGACTCCAGAAATGTGAGTCGAGTAATCAATTATTTTGGAGTCTTCTCTCCACCAGTTGGAAAAATGGCAGAGCAAGACAAGCAACAGCCACAAAGTCCTTTATGGCATTACTATGAGAAGTTAAATGAGAAAGAAATGCAAACTTTGCGAGGTGGAATTGAGGTACAGTAATGGTAGTACAGGTGCAATGCTTGACCATCTGAAAGGGACGCATTGTGACAACCTAACAGTTGCTGGCAGCTGTGTGAATTCACATGGAATTTTGTGCATTTTATCGTTTTAACAGAGAACCAATAACAAAATGGCGTTATAAAGAAACATTGTCCATTTGTCACATGCTTAGGACACCCGCAATGGCTGCCTGGTATTGTGAAGCAATGTCTATGGTAATGTAGACTTGTCATTCAGGTTATGTTAACTGATATAGCTCATTCACTGTAATGTTTTTTGTAACGTCAGTTGAGTTGAATCGGTATATCACAGCACGTTTTAGAAAATGTTACTTCCTGCTTTGCTCCTATGGTACACTCGCAATATGCCATCATTGACTTGAAATGGGACTCCCGTTTGATTCATTCTACTACTGTGGCAGCACGTGCAGTCAGGAGACGAGAAACGATGCTTAATAAAAAATAAAGTTTTGCTATTCTGACAGTTATTATGGTTCCTGCTGTAATTTTGTCTGCTCAATTATCGTTATCCAAAATTCCATGACCGTCACAGCCCTAATATCTGTTACTATATCTTTGTTACTGCATAGGCCTACATGGCGGCCGTGGAGTGTGAGTCTATTCGCCACAATAAACAGGAAGTCTGACAGCTCCAGGCATGTCACGCCACTCCACTCTCCGCCACATTGGTGGCTAACTACGGATGTGACATTACGCACGCTTCCTACTCAATCATGTTTCGTCACTCACTCTTTCTCTCTCTCTCTCGCGTGTGCACGCGCTCTCTCTGTGTCAACACTCCCCGCTGTGTTGTGGTTTGTCTTAGAGATCTGTTACAGTTTGTTCTTTCTTCATCTAGTGAGTTGCCCAGCAAGTTTTTATTTGAATTCCCTTTGCGGTTGTTGCTAAAGCAAGTTTGTTGTGTTGCAACTTGCGAGCATCATTCTCTTCCTTCCCTTTGCGATGTCTTTCCTTTTTGAGTTTGAGAAGGGGAAATTCAGTTTCTGAATTGTTTTGCGAAGGCTTACCAGTATGCTAATGTAGCCTTTTTGAAGAGTTGCTGTTTAGCAGGAAATTGCTTCCCCTCTGCTCATTGACTAGAAAGGTCAGTGGTAGTAGTGCGTGGGGCTGATGCTAGCAACCATGTGGAGACGCTTGAAAGAAAGAGGAAAGTTGGGGGAGGGGCAGAGGGAGGAGGAGGGGATTCTCTAGTGGGGGAAGTGAAGTGTTGAAGTTTCGGGGACACATTCCTCCTCCCCACTCGTGCACCCAATCTACATAATAAGTACTCACACACACACACACACACACACACACACACAAGCCTACACTATCCTCTTCACATACTCAAGCTTACACTAGGACCCAATTTTTTTGCCTGATTTAGTTCTAATTTTTCCAGGGGTCGGTTTTCCACTTTTTTTCTTAGGGCTCAAAATCACAACCTTGAATGTTCTATTTATTTATTTTTTAAAGTCCACAACATTTTTAAAACCACATCAGGAGACTATTTCAGAGGTCTGGGAAATGTAATGCAAGTGCACACCAGGAAGAGCCATTGTTTGGTTAAGCGGTGTTGCTGTAACGCTCATGTGATTGCAGAGTTTGCAAAACAAATGGCCACTGGATTGACGCAAATCATGATGGCATTCTGCCAGGTAGGCATAGGTTACTTTGGCGTTAACATTTAAGTGAGGTTTTCGGGAAAGCCTTTTCCATCTCTACCAGAAGAAGGTTATTACCATCATCACAAACTTTAGAAAGTTCCATGAAAATACAAATCACTGACTCATTTTCTTGTGATTTACTTGGGTAAATTAATGCTTTTTCTAATAAGTCCAATAGATTCACTTTATTTCCTACTAAAATCAATAAATGTAATATTGTTGAATTCCGTTTTAATGTCTGGACTCCGTAACGCTGCTTTCATAGGGCCCTACTCCGCCTCAAGCCTAACCCACACATGCCCACACATAAACACACGTCACGTGTTGAGTTGGACACCCAATCCCTTTGCTAGCTCTCCTTTCAGCCTGGTTTATCTCACACCTCCATAATACCGCCAGCTCATCTGATTAGAGCTCAGCGGACGCGCAGGCTGAGGACACGCATGATTAGGGGATACACGATATAGGCGTAAAATATAATTGCGTTTAAAAAAATGAATAATAATAACTACAAAATATTGCTATTTTATACTTGGCTAAACTTTTGGAACCATAAAATTAGAATGATCATTCTAGTTTTGTGGTTAGAATACAGTGGGAATACAGTTTTGTTTGGCATGACAATGTAAGTAAGGGAGATGGTTGTGACGGAGTAGGGAACCAAATTGTTTTTCAGTGTTTCCCAGGGGACCCTAATTGAGATTAAATAGATGGGTACATTCAAAGATGTAAATTTATCTTGCCTTTCCCCCTCTCATTTAAGAACAAGCTGCACAAGCAGTGCAGATGTATTTCACCACTGGTACCTGTATAAGAGCAAAGGTTTGCCAGCAAGATAAGTGGATTTAGCTAGCCAGCTAGTTAGTGATTACCTTAAGGGTCTAACATGTTTTCTAGGCACATTTGCAGCTTGCTAAGACCAACCAACTAGAGTTTTGCAGAGAGAAAGTTACACAAACAAATAGTATAAAATAGAAACGTGGATTTGTATAAAGAAGCAAAGTGGAAAACTGAGTTATTGTTTCAAAATCAGTTGACTGCTCACTGTTTAGTCAGTGCATGCAGAGTGCAGCTCGAGCACCAGGAACTGCCTGCTGGAGTGACGGGGGTGGGTCTTGTGTGTATGGGATTGGGCAGTTTTGAGCGAGAACTCCGTCAACTTGAGCAATAAATCTAAAGTTTAGAAAAGGCACGAGCCGGCTGTGGAATTTCAAAATGTCGCTGCTTCTGGTGGTATGGATGTTGCACATGTCAGTATTGCGATTTGTATTAATATTTTTTTATTTATTTGTGCAGCCCCACTCACTGGCGATGCACCCAGAAACACACACAAAATATACATGTATGCACTCACTCTTACACACTCACTTTGCCCCTCTCTCTCCTCTGCCCAACAAAACACACACACGCTTGAGCAGGTGGCTCCCCTCCTTGTATTCTCACATCTGCTGGGCTGATCTGGCAGCTGCTGCTGTTTAAACACCCCTGCTTCTGCCCAGGCCTTTGTTCTTTTCCAACCAACAACCCATTCTAAAGAATGAATGAGTTTAGGCTTGGTGTGTGTGTGTGTTGGAAGAAAATCTTTTGTTTGAAAGTAAATGGAAGCAGAGGTGGGGTGGGGGATGGGGATGAAAGGGTGGGGGGGGGGGGCGTTTACAACTGATTAAACTGCTAAACATGTGCCACTTAAGAAATCTATTTCAGTTAGGAGGTTAAAGAACAGGAGTGGCGTTGCACAATTGACCTGATATAGCTGATTCTAATGTTCCTATCTCTCTCTTCCCCTTCTGTCCTCTTCCTACCGCTCTCCTCTCTCCCTCCCTCCAGGTCCCATAACCTGGCTTTGCCTGACACTGCGTTCTCATTCTCTGAGAGAATTAGGGAAATATGGAGTGACATGCTGCAGATTAGTTAGCGGATTAGCGGCTTTGAGGACATCCACCTCTGTGTGAGCGCAGATTCCCTGGAGCTCCGCTCCCCCCAGCCGCCAGGTCCCCAGCAGCCATGGCCGACCCAGGGATGTTGAGCCTGTTCGGGGACGACGCCAACCTGTTCTCGGACGGGCTGGAGGGCCTGGGGGACTGTGGCTTCCCCCAGGGCCAGCCCAACCCCATGGGGCAGCAGATGCCCCACGAGCACCAGGGCTACGGTTCGCTCTCCTCCAACTCCCTCCACCACCCCTCGCAGGCAGTTCCCGGACAGCCAAAGATGGGCCACCCATACGACCCCTTCGCGGGCTACGAGCAGCAGCAGGGCCGGATGTTGGGCAACGGGCCGGCCGTCAACGGCATGGCGTCCCCACATTCGCGCTACCACAACAATCCCCAACAACCTGGAGGGGGGCACCACGTCTATTCCGGGGCGCAGGGTGACGGGCGCGGCCAGCCATTCCCTGACGGAGGAGCCGTGTGGGGCCCCCAGGCTGGCCCCGGGCAGGGACTGCCTCCATTCCAGCAGCAACAGGCCGCCACCCAGGCCCCCTCCCACCAACAACACGGCCCCTCAGGGCCCCAGGGCCACGGCCACCAGATGGGCCCCTACATGGGCCGAGCCGACTATGCGACCATGCAGGGCCACTCTGGTCAGACCCAGACGCCCCCTAGGATCAACCACTTTCCCCAAGGTATGGGCCAGGAGCCCAGCCACTACATGGGCCTTGTGGGGCTCCAGCAGAACCCTAGCATGACAGGTCCCCCCATGCGCCACCCAGCCCAGCAACAGCAGCCTCCACAGCAGCACCCGCAACCGCCTGCCCAGCAGTTCCTCCACCGGCCCAGCCAGGAACCCATGGCCTCCCACACCCCTCGCTTCCCCCACAGCCCCTCTCGCCAGCAGCAGGTCCTGGCCGGGAGGCCCCACCAGAACATGGGGTTCAACATGCACGGCCAGGCAGCACCCCCTGGTGCTGTAACCAGCTCAGGGCAATACCCCCCATACTCCCAGTACGGCAACCTTAATCAGGGATTAGCCGGCAGTGCAGGGATGAGTCCCGTCATGAGCCTGAGCAGCACCAGCAACAACAGTAACGCCATGGGGCCAGCCCAGGTCCAGCGCTACCCCAACGTAGGTGGACCCCCACAGCGCTACACGGGCCCCCAGGTACACCAGCAGCCTGTCCACCCCAACCAAATCACCGGACAGCCCATGCACCCTTCCCAGCCCATGCACCCCTCTCAGGCCCAGGCCACCCCCCAACAGCAGCCCCACCTCCCCACACCGCCTCAGGGATCCTACGGCTCTCCCCCCTCCATGTCCCCAATGAGGGGCATGGGAACCCCTGGGGGCACACCTCCGCCTCAACAGGGCCGCCCCCCGAGTGCCGGCCTGGCTCCAGAGGTAGGGGGCTACCCAGGAGTCCCACTCCAGCCCCCTAACCCCATGGCCCCCCCTCAGAGAAACCCCACTCCCATGGGTGCTCAGCAGCCACACCCCCACCTGCAACACCACACTCAGCACCCTTCACACCCGCAGCAGCACCCCCACATGCCCCCGGGCCAGCAGCTCTACCCCGGCATGCCCCCTAACCAGCGAGTCCCACTCGGCCAGGTGAGACCTCCAGGTCCCATGGCCCACGGTGAGCCTACCGGACCCCAGGATCAGCGGCTGCTCCCTCTCCAGCAACAGGCTCCCAGACCTGGGCAGCAGCTGCAGCCTCCTCCCATAGCCTTCCAGCAGCTGCAGCAGGTGCACCCCGCCCAGGCTGCTTTGCCCCCGTCGCAGGCCCAGACGCACCTGGCCGGCCCCCACCACCAGAACTCTCCACCCAACCAGCCACCCTGGGCGCCACCGCCACACCAGTCGCCTCCAACCCCCCAGAAAGTGCCTCACATTCAGGTGAGTTCCCTTTGATGTGGGTTTTTTTGTGGGTTTGTTTTCATGTGCGTGGGGTATTTGTGTGTGTGTGGGGGGGGGGGGGGGGGGTCTGTGACATTTAAAAACTCAGTGGTGCTCTGGGTGGAGGTTGAATGGGAGTTTTGAGGTGTGTGTGGGAAATGGATTTTTACAGCGGTTTGTTTCCTCTCCACTGCATATCCTGGCCCTCCCCAAGACCCAGGCGCCACAGTACTAATCTCCTAACCCCCTCCCATCCCCACCCCCTCTCTCTGAGGGGGAATACTCCCTTCCTGCTCTCTAAGCATCTCTCTCCTCCCCGTCTGCTCTCTTTCCGCCCGCTCTGCTCTCTATTCCATCCTCACTTCCCTCTCTTGTTTGTTTAATTCTCTCTCTCGTTTTCTGCCCCTCTATCTTTTACTCTTTCCCCCTCTATCCCTGCACCCTATCCTGTTGTTTTCCATGTCTCGCTCTTTTCTCTCTCTACTCTCTGTGTGTTTGCCTTGTCTGTCTCGAAGGACTCATGCGTGAGTTAATGGTGTACAGCAGGATGTGCCCTGTCGGGAGAGAGAGAAGAGGGGAAAGGGGGGCAGGGGAGGATAGGGGGGAGCCAGTGGGGAGTGGAGGTTACCAGCTCTCAATAGTTTGCTGTGTGTGTGTCCTGGCTTCCATTAGCTTGTTTTGTGCTCAAAGCCTCTTTCCCTGCTAACCCATTCACATACAATGGCCGCCCTGTGGCAGCACACACATCCAACACTTAGCATCTCTATTAGTCCTCTTCCTCATCCACACCATCACCACTCTCCACTCCTCCTCTTCCCCTTTACCAGCAGTGGCCCCCTCGCCCCATCCCCCTGGTACCGGGGACTCCTATTAGGGAGTTTTGTGGTTGACATTTAAGATGTCAGAGTTAATTTGCCCAACGCGAATGACCTAGTTGTTAGGCACACAGTTAAGCCTCATAGCATTGCTTCAGTCCCTGGCTACAAGAACGTAACCCCGTTATGTTAGGCTGGCTGAGGGAAATGCGCCCGAGGACGTCAAGACCATGATGGCGTTATTGTTCCTGTGGTGGATCTGATCCCCCCCCCCCCCCCCCCGTTCGCAGTAGCAGTGTCTGGCGCTTCAGCTTTCAACTCTGCATCACTACTCTCTAATATGGTAATAGGGTTCCTGACAGTCAGCAGCTCCTTTAGCTCCCAGCCGTGTCTGCCCTGGCTGCTGTAATATGGTTATGCAGGGTCCGATATCGCGACCAGAACAGTCGTGTCTGCGGCCGTTTGACTTGGCAGTGCGACAAACATTTTTAATTGGTCATAAAGTGTGTTTTTTAAATATATTTTTGTACCTTCATGATTTTTTTTATTATGATTTATTCAAACAGTGATGTGCAATTGACCAAACATAAACCAACTTTCTGAAGTGCGCATATGGTCCTGTAGGTCTACCACTTTGTGTAGCTGTTAGGCATTCGTTAGCATTGCTGACAGTCTTTGTGTGGATGGAAATGCAATTTAAAACAATACACTTTTTTAAAGAAGCAATCCAGTGACCATTTTGTTTTAAACTCAATCACAAGTGCGCTACAGACAAAGGCGGTGCGTCATAAGCTAAGGTTCCCCTAAAGTAAATGTAATTAAATTGTCAAAATGATATAGCCTAATTAGCCTACAGTTAATTCAGAAAGTATTCAGACCCTTTCCGCCTCTGTCTTACGTTAGTCTTATTATTAAATGGATCTTCACACTACACACTACCCCATAATGACACAACGATAATTGTTTTTTGGTCATTTTGGCTAATAATAAAAATAAAAAATACTTAAGTATTCAGACCCTTTTCTGTGAGACTTGAAATTGAGCTCGGGTGCCTCCTCTTTCCATTTATCATCCTTGAGATGTTTCTACAACTTTATTGGACTCCACCTGTGGTAAATTCAATTGATTGGACATGATTTGGAACCACCAAGACTCTTCCTAGACCTGGCCGCCTGGCCAAACTGAGCAATCGGGGGAGAAGGGCCTTGGTCAGGGAGGTGACGAAGAACCCGATGGTTACTCTAACAGAGCTCCAGAGTTCCTCTGTCGAGATTGGAGAAACTTCTAGAAGGACAACCTTCTCTGCAGCACTCCACCAATCAGGCCTTTATGGTAGTGGCGATAATCAAGATTCTCTGGTCTGATAAAACCAAGTTTGAACTCTTTGGCCTGAATGCCAAGCGTCTTGTCTGGAGGGAACCTGGCACCATCCCTAAGGCGAAGCGTGGTGGCATCATCATGCTGTCAGAATGTTTTTCAGAGGCAGGGACTGGGGGACTCGTCAGAATCAAGGGAAAGATGAATGTTGCAAAGTACAGAGATCCTAGATTAAAAACCTACTCCAGAGTGCTCAGGACCTCAGGATGTGGTGAAGGTTCACCTTCCAACAAATCAAATGTATTTATATAGCCCTTCTTACATCAGTTAATATCTCAAAGTGCTGTACAGAAACCCAGCCCAAAACCCCAAACAGCAAGCAATGCAGGTGTAGAAGCACGGTGGCTAGGAAAATCTCAAAACCTAGGGAGAAACCGAGAGGAACCAGGCTATAAGGGATGGCCTGTCCTCTTCTGGCTGTGCCGGGTGGAGATTATAACAGAACATGGCCAAGATGTTCAAATGTTCATAAATGACCAGCATGGTCAAATAATAATAATCACAGTAGTTCTCGAGGGTGCAGCAAGTCAGCACCTCGGGAGTAAATGTCAGGTGGCTTTTCATAGCCGATCATTAAGAGTATCTCTACTGCTCCTGCTGTTTCTAGAGAGTTGAAAACAGCAGGTCTGGGACAGGTAGCACGTCCGGCGAACAGGTCAGGGTTCCATAGCCGCAGGCAGAACAGGACAACGTAGGAGTGGCTTCGGGATGTCTCTGAATGTCCTTGTGTGGCCAAGCCAGAGCCCGGACTTGAAACCGATCGAACATCTCTGGAGAGACCTGAAAATAGCTGTGCAGCAAAGCTCCCCATCCAACAGAGCTTGAGAGGATCTGCAGAGAAGAATGGGAGAAACTCTTCAAATACAGGTATGCCAAGCTTGTAGCGTCATACCCAAGAAGATTCAAGGATGTAATCACTGCCAAAGTTGCTTCAACAACGCATTGAGTAAAGGGTCTGAAATACTTATGTAAGTGTGAGATTTCAGTTTTATATGTATATTAGCAAATATTTCTAAACCTCTTTTTGCTTTGTCATTATGTGGAATTGTATGTAGATGTGTGGAAAAGCAATTTAATAAATTTTAGAATGAGGCTGTAACATTACAAAATATGGAAACAGTCAAGGAGTCTGAATATTTTCTGAATGCACTGTCTAAATGTTTGTTGGGTTTCTACATTTGAAAACAAGGATGGTCCAACTTGGGCTACCATGGAGATAGTCAAGCCTTCCAACTTCTCCTGTCTTGTTGTTGTGCTCCCCAATGCCAATGAACCTCTGCACTCCATATTTTAAATTATTTTGTCAAGAACTTCCTTAAAATCTCGTCCCAATTCCGAAATCACTTTAGCCTGAAACATGCAATTTGCTTCTCCCCATTTTATGTTCTAATTGTCTGTTCATCATCGCAGATTGACACCGTTTTTTCAGTTCTGGCATAGGAATGGTCTGGTGTTTATTAGTGACCTATTTGTTGATAACACATTTGTCTCATTTGATATTCTGAGGGTTGACCATAATGTTCCCACTACTTTCTACTTTGCTAAAAATAATTTCCCTTCATTTCCACTCGAGCCCTCTAATTGTCCAGTTGAGTGGTGCTCAGATCTTAACATGTATCTGAAGGGCACAATTTCCAGATTATAGGACATAATACAGAACATTTATCTGCCTTCCTGGGCAAATACAAAATCTCCATGGGAGCAAGACATGGGTGGCAAGCTTTTTGTTCGAAAATGTCTTATTTATGTTAGTGCGTTTGGTATACATATCCAAACTCTCATTCTCTGGTCAGCGTTATATCGGACAAAAAGTTATATTACCGGTCGAAGAAACATTTCAAACTGATTACAGAAAAAATCGTTAGGATGTTTTTAACATATAGCTTCAATAAAGTTCCAACCAGAGTACTCCTTGTCTTCGTGAGCAATGGAACGTAAGTGACTACCACAAGGAATAAGCATGATCAGAAAATGGCTGACTGCCAGACACCTAACTGATTCTGCTATCATTCACTCCCACAACACCATAGAAGTATCATTATAATTTCTATTGTGCAACATCATTAATACCTCAAAGGGATTTCATTGGGGACTCTGGTGAATACACACAAAGCTCAGATTTCTGACTTTCTGTTTTGATTTCAATTCAGGATTTTTGCCTGCCATATGAGTTCTGTTATACTCAAATCATTCAAACAGTTTTAGAAACTTTAGTGTTTTCTATCCAATAATAAAATGCATATATTAGCAACTGAGACTGAGGAGCAGGCCGTTTACTTTAGGCACCTTATTCATCCAAGCTACTCAATACTGCCCCCCAGCCATAAGAAGTTAATGCAACCGCTGTGTCAGATTTCAAAAAAACTTTACTGAGATATCGAACAAATCAAACCGTGCAATAATCTGAGTACAGCCTTTAGACAACAAAGCAGCCCAAAAGATACCCGCCATATTGGGTAGTCAACATTACTCAGAAATAGCATTTTAAATATTCACTTACCTTTGATCTTCATCAGAATGCACTCCCAGGAATCCCAGTTCCACCATAAATGTTTGATTTGTTCGATAATGTCCATCAGTTATGTCCAAATATCTTCTTTTGTTAGGGCATTTGGTAAACAAATCCAAAAGCACGCCCAGGTCGCGCCGAACGTCGGACAAAACGTTCAAAAAGTTCCGTTACAGCCCGTGAAACATGCCAACCTAAGTATGGAATCAATCTTTAGGATGTATTTAACTTCATTAATGTTCCAACCAGACAATTCCTTTGTCTGTACAAATGAAGTGGAAAGTAGCAACCTTTCACGTGAGCGCGCCAGACCACTCACTCAAAGAGCTCTTATGAGCCCCTCCTTTAGAGTAGAATCTTCAAAACAGGTTCTAAATACTGTTGACATCTAGTGGAAGCTTTGGGAAGTGAAAGATAACTAATATCACCCTGTATCTTCAATGGGGGCTGAATTGGAAAGACTGCAAACCTCAGATTTCCCACTTCCTGGTTGGATTTTTCTCAGATTTTCACCTGCCTGCCACATGAGTTCTGTTATACGCACAGACATCATTCAAACAGTTTTAGAAACTTCAGTGTTTTCTATCCAATACTAATAATAATATGCATATATTAGCATCTGGGACAGAGTAGGAGGCAGTGAAAATGCTGCCCCCTATCCCAAAAAGGTTAAACAATTAAAAATATATATTTTATATTAGATTCTTCAAATAGCCACCCTTTGCCTTGATGACAGGTTTGCACACTCTTGGCATTCTCTCAACCAGCTTAATGAGGTAGTCACCTGGAATGCATTTCAATTAACAGGTGTGCGTTGATCATTTGTGGAATTTCTTTCCTTCGTTTTTGAGGCATTCAGTTGTGAAAAGGTAGTGGTGGTATACCGAAGGTAGCCCTATTTGTTAAACCACAAGTCCATATTATGGCAAGAACAGCATAAATAAGCAAAGAGAAACGACAGTCCGTTACTTTAAGACATGATGGTTTTTGCGACTGTACTTGAAGTTCTTGAAATTTTCCGTATTGACTGATTTTTAAGTGCTATGATGAAACTGGCTCTCATGAGGACTGCCACAGGAATGGAAGACCCAGAATTACCTCTGCTGCAGAGGATATGTTCATTAGCATTACCTGCCTCAGAAATTACAGCCCCAAAAAATGCTTCAGAGTTCGAGTAACAGACATATCTCAACATCAGCTGGTCAAAGGACACTGCGTGAATCAGGTTGAATTGCTGCAAAGAAACCACTACTAAAGGACACTAAGAAGACACTTGCTTGGTCGAAGAAAGACGAGCAATGGACATGAGACCGGTAGAAATCTGTCCTTTTGGGCTAAGTCCAAATTTGAGATTTTTGGTTCCAACGTGTCTTTGTGAGATGCAGAGTATGTGAACGGATGATCTCATGTGTGGTTCTCACCATGAAGCATGGAGGAGGTGGTGAGGTAGTGTGGTGGTGCTTTGCTGGTGACTCTGTCTGTGATTGATTTAGAATTCAAGCCACACTTAACCAGCATAGTTACCACGGACATTCTGCAGTGATACGCCATCCCATCTGGTTTGGGCTTAGTTGGACAATCATTTTGTTTTTCAAGACAATGAACCAAAATACACCTTCATGCTGTGTAAGGGCTATTTGACCAAGGAGAGTGAGTTAAGATGGTTTGGAATGATTTGGACCGCAGAGTGAAGGAAAAGCAGCCAACCAGTGCTCAGCATATGTGGGAACTTCAAGACTGTTGGAAAAGTATTCCTCATAAAGCTGGTTGAGAGAATGCCAAGAATGTGCATCGCTTCCATCAAGGCCAAGGGTGGCTACTTCGAATCTCAAATATAAAATATATTTTGATTTGTTGAACCCTTTTTTGGTTATTCCGTGGGTTATTTCATGGTTTTGATGTCTTCACTATTCTACAATATAGTAAAAATAAGGAGAAACCCTTGTGTAGGTGTCCAAACTTTTGACTGCTGCTGTATGTGACTATTAACCCCAACCTGTTCAACTAATTTTGGAGTACTTCCCCTAGATCAGAATGTTACCACGCATCAGGCAAATGCAACAGCAGTTGCCTCACTGCTAGCTCTCTGCCTTGTCGTCTTTTTCTGGTAGTCTGAAATGCCAACTTCCTTTATGCAGTGGGTTAAGGAGGTGATGTCATCTCTGCCTCTAGAAAAGGTTTGGTGCACTTTGCTTGGGCGCCCTACAAAAGTCATGTCTGATCTAGTGGCCATATTGTGATACAGGTTTTTTTCTTTTCCATTTTACATTTTTTTGTCTTTACTTTTCTGTGATATCTTTGTATGATGCCTTGGTGGTGGAGTAATAATGGGTTGGGATTGTTGTGCTGTTTTCTTCCTGTTCAACTCAAAGCACCAGTGGGAAAAAGTTAGTGTAGAACCCTTTTATGGGTCACTAGTAGGGGTGGGAGATATTTGGGGAGACCTCAATCTGATAATTATTTTGTACTGTTAATAACTAGGTAATTCCAGACTGTAAAATTGCTGTCCTAATTTAAAATAGTTGCATTCTCATGAAATAATCTTAGTATGTTGAAAAAATAAGGCTTATATGGAACCCAAACCGGCTGCGCTATCGTGCATACGTTTATTTTATCCCCCTACACCAAACACAATCATGATACGCAGGTTTAAAATATCAAAACAAACTGAATCAATGCCATTAATTTGGGGACAGGTCAAAGCATTAAACACGTATGGCAATTTAGCTAGTTAGCTTGCACTTGCTAGCTAATTTGTCCTATTTAGCTAGCTTTGCTGTTGCTAGCTAATTTGTCCTGGGATATAAACATTGAGTTGTTATTTGACCTGAAATGCACAAGGTCCTCTACTCCGACAATTAATCCACACATAAAAATGTCAACCGACTCCTTTTTTTCATCTTTGAACTTGTATGGTGATTGGCATCTACACTTTCATAGTATTGCCACAACAACCGGCAAAAGTTAGGCTTTCAATCACCATTTGGGTATAACCAATGAGGAGATGGTACCTGCTTCTGTAAACCAACGAGGAGATGGGAGAGGCAGGACTTGCAGCGTGATCTGCGTCAGAAATAGGAATAACTTCTATTTTAGCCCTTGGCAACGCAGATGCTCGTTGGGGCGCGCCAGCAGTGTGGGTACAATAATTGAATAACATGTATTCCTACATTTATTTTGCGACGCTCGCAACGTTGTGAGCGGTGTAGTCAGGGTATTAGTTGATTAATTTAAAGTAATTAAACATATTGATACAGCCTAACTGCTAAAACTGCAGTTTGGATTTGTAAAGTTCAAATTGATAGTCATGCACAATATATTGTCACTGTCAAATTTCACTATTTGATTTAATCGTATATCGGCCCAATCCATGTCTAGTCCACGCGGGTTACCTATTCTTTAAGTCGGCCACGGTTGCTGAGCTGATGGATACTGGCTCCATGAACTTTCTTCTATATAGCAAGCAGAACCAATCATGCTCTAAAGAAAGAGTCACCCATGTAAATATCACTATAGGCCCGAGGAAACTATTGCTGCTTGGTCTGACGGTATCGGTGTTCTGTGTCTCCCGCTCCTAGCGTCATCCAGAGCAGGCGGCATCAACTTTTCCAACCGAACGACACCATGCCTTTTTCATCAGTCGAGACAGCAGAGCAAAGTCTGTGGAGACGACTCTGATTCATCATTTCCCCTTCTGTCAAAGCAATGTGGGAAACATTGGATTACCAAGCTACCTGGAATATTATGAATGTATCTGCCTGCCTTGTACCTACAGAGTTGGAAAATATTGCTTTGCATTTTGGCGGTGCCAGATATATTTATTTTGTTATAAAAGTGCATTAGGAAGGCCATAAGCTTCACCTGCACGTGTTGAAGGCTACAAGTATGGATTCCATTCTTCAGTAGCATTTCGTCCATTATGATCCCATTTGGAGAATGGACGAGTTTAAAAAGCCCATAGATTTAATCAGCAGATGCTAGCTAACTGGACCTGTTTGACAGAGTTAATGTTTACAAATGTGGGCTTCTCCCATGACTGCTGGAGCTGGCACGTTTATCACTTCACTTCAGCTCCCTCTAGTCCGTTTTGTTTTCAAGGGGATAGACTGAAAGACGAATTCAAGAGTACTTTTGAATAAGAAAAGGTGTCCTTGGAGTCATTCTGCCTTTTCAATTTCAGCTGTTGTAGGAATTCTGCACCTGGTTACCTCCTGGCTAACACAGTGGATGTTATTTTTGGTTGGCATCAACAAACCGTAAAAAAAATAATATTAAAGTAACTTAGTCAAAGGCCTTATTCTTTGGGGCTGTTGGATCACCAACTTATCCCCCAGTGATGGTAAGGCCCATTTTAGGATATCCAGCCCTGTCCCTCAAGTGCTTGAACTCCAAAAGACTCAAGCTACCCCCCCCCCACCCTTTCTCAAAACCACAACAAAACATTGGTTGATTGACATCTAGGGTATTTTACACCCTTAGGCCACAGGCCTGTTTTAAGTGTCAAATTGGCATCAGAATTGGCATCAGAATTGAACAACCGACATGGTAAAGAAATATTCTGGATTGAAATTAAACTGACCCTAACACTGATTTGCACAGGGCTGAAAGACAGGTGGTCCCAGGGGTTTCTAACCGTAGCCTGTGAGCAGTGGTCTGCTAGTTGCAAGGAATTGACAAACCCCAGATGGTGGTTCTCCATCACCTGTGACAATACAGTTGACTGTTTCTAATGCCATCGTTGTCCATATTTTATGCTTCCTTCAAGGAATACTGAAATATGAAAAATGAAGGACCATATTTGTAGCATCGCGATGGCGTCGTTCACCCTGGAGGTGTTGTGGTGAAGGACCACAGCCACTCGGCAGCAGTGGCCGCCCTCTGCTCTGCTCCTTCAGGGAGTATTTAGCTCAGAGAGAGAGCACTTTGGCTGCCAGAATAACCGGCACATCACTCTTCCCCTCCGAGAGATGAAACCCAATACCGTCCGTATCGTATTCTGCACTGCTGCTGTCACATTAGCAATGCAGTGAGTGTGTGCGTGCACCAGGCCCATTGTCATTCATGTGATTGATTATCGGGGAAGCTGGGCAAGGGAGACGTTTATCCATTAAAGCAGCAGTCCAAGCCCTCTCTCGCCTCTCTCTATTTCTATGGCCAGCCTGTCTTCTGCACACCTCTGTTTGGGGATGGGCATAAACGCATTCTCTGTGACCTTGGTGATGTTTGGCATGCACCATGCACCCAATCTGTCTATTCGCTTGTTTACAGGAAATTTGCATTTGACAGCCGCAGTTGTGGTTTCCTAAAGTTTTTTTTTTAATTTGGTCTCTGAGCGATCTGCAGGCCTCCCAGATAAAACGAGCACGGTACAAACGGGACCTCATCTTTCATTCGTCTGAATTTCCTTCCTTTCTTTCTACTCTCTTTAGTGAAAATACTTGCGCACACTCCAACCAGCTCAGACAAGGGGGATGTTTTCGAAGACTCCTTCGGCAAGAGCTGTGGCATATTGCAGTAAATTCGCTTATGTCCATAAATGCACTCTTCCCCCCCCCCATTTTTTTGAAGTATGGATATAATTTATTCGTGTCATAATGCCTTCGCCCCATCTGCTACTGGGACTGCGGGCAGCTGGAAGCCCCAAACAGCTGCCAACGTGTTTCCTGTCAGCCCAGCTCTACTGGGGATAGAGAGCAGGGGAGAGGAAAGCTACTTCTGTCTCTACAGGAATAGAGGCTAGACTAGAATTACCAAGTGCCTCTCTCTTTAGGAATAGAGGCTAGATTAGACCTAGCCCCAGACTCTTTAGCAATAGAATTCAGATTAGAGCCAACAGCCTGGATAAATTGCATATATTGTCTCTAAGGCTGTTGTAGATGTGCTCTTTCTCTATAGACCTATAGGTTTAGATTTAGTCGATTGTCTCCATGCTGAACTAAAGAATAAATACAATTTGTATTTGTCACATGGTTCGTAAGCAACGGGTGTAAACTAACAGTGCGACTCTTTATTACGGGCCCTTCCCAAAATGCAGAGGGGTAAAAATTGGAAAATAAGACAAGGAATAATTACGCAATGAGTAACGATAACTAGGCTATATACATATACAGGGTACCAGTATGGAGTCGATGTGCTGGGGTTTGAGGTAATTGAAATAGATGTGTACAAATAGTGGGGGTTAGTGCTGAGCGATTTAGCCGGAATTAAACTAATTGGTCAACGTCGGTTCAATTACACTGAACAAAGGCATAAACGCAACATGTAAAGTGTTGCTGGAAAAAAGTTCCCAGAAATGTTCCATAAGCACAAATAGCTTGTTTCTTTCAAATGTTGTGGACAAATTTGTTCACATCCCTGTTAATGAGCATTTCTCCTTTGCCAAGATAATCCATCCACCTATATCAAGAAGCTGATTAAACAGCATGATCATTATACACCTTGTGCACCTTGTGCTGTGGACAATAAAAGGCCACTAACATGTGCAGTTTTGTCATACAACACAATGCCACAGATGTCTCAAGTTTTGAGGGAGCGTGCAATTGGCATTCTGACTACAGGAATGTCCACCAGAGCTGTTGCCAGAGAATTGAATGTTCCATAAGCCGCCTCAAGTCATTTTAGGGAATTTGGCAGTATGTCCAACCGGCCTCACACCCGCAGACCACTTGTATGGTGTCGTGTGGACGAGCGATTTGCTGATGTCAACGTTGTGAACAGAGGGCCCCATGGTGCGGTTATGGTATGGGCAGGCATAAACTATGAACAAGCGCAATTGCGTTTTATCAATGGAAATTTGAATGCACTTAGATACCGTGACGGGATCCTGAGGCCCATTGTCATGCCATTCATCTGTCGCCATCACCTCATGTTTCAGCATAATGCACAGCCCCATGTTGCATGGATCTGTACAGTTCCAGGAAGCTGAAATTGTCCCAATTGTTTTCATAGCCTTCATACTCACCAGAAATGTCACCCATTGTGCATGTTTGGTATGCTCTGGATCAACATGTACGACAGCGGGTTCCAGTTCTTGCCAATATCCAGCAACTTCGCACCGCCATTGAATATGGGTGGGATAGCATTCAACAGCCCACAATCAACAGCCTTATATGCAGATGTCGCACTACCTTTTTAAGTATCGGTGACCAACAGATGTATATCTGTATACCCAGTCGTGAAATCCATTGATTAGGGCCTAATGAACTTATTTCAAATGACTGCTTCCTTAAATGAACTAACAGTCAAATCCTTGAAATTGTTGCATTTATATTTTTGTTCCGTATATATTTTTTTCTTTTCTGTGATCTCAATGTGCACATTGCACAATTTATTTTGAGATGCATCACATCCCGCCCGAACTGTGCGACGTAGTTTCCAACAAGCCAATTTTCTACCTAGTTTAGTGCATTGAATGTGGTAATTAACTACAATGACCATAATCCATTGCGCATCTACTTGTCCGGTCTGTTTTTATTTTACGCCTCCTACGGAAGAGAGAAGAATGCATGATCATGAGGGTATTGTGATCAATTTGTATTAAGCTGTCAAAGTATGCCTGCCTGCCTTTGAAGAACTAGAAAGTAGTGTCAGGCCACATAGGCAGCAGCTCGATGAGTTGTCTTGGCATGAAATAATAGTCATCAAATAAAACAAATGTAATATACACAACTGGAATATTTTATTAAAGTCATGTGAAATAATAATTGGTAAGCAGTCACTAGCATCATGGGACTTTTATTAATGTTTTATTCTGTTAATGCATTCAACCCAAATAATCTAACTGGGGATCAAGTGACTAAACAAGAGGATAGATAATAAATAGTAGCAGCAGCATATGTTAGTATACAAAGAGGTAGCTAGCTAGCTGTTGGGCTAACTATTTAGCAGTCTTATGGCTTGGGGGTAGAAGCTTTAAGAAAAGTATTAAGATAGCAATAGCCGTACTGGGATAGAGGTAATGACTACGGTGGGTAACGGCAGGTGTAATGGTTGGGGCAACTTGTGGAAGACATCTTTTTGTTCACATCTTTTACAAAAACTGTTTCAACCCTAAAGAGTCGTTATGTGATCAGCATTTTTGTTTTCCGCTGCTGCTGAAAATATTTACTGATCTTATTCCGTCTCTTCTCCTGGCAGCATTCCCCTTCAGATCCATCATCCGTGACGACAGCTTCCGACAGGACATCCGCCTCTGGGGCGAACCTCCAGCCAGCCTACCGTGACCAGCAGCCCACGGACACAGAGCAGAAGCCAAAAAAGAAGAAGAAGAAGAAAGCCAACGTGATTGAGAAGGGTGGAGAGGGGGAGAAGGGTGGCGAGGGGGAGAAGAAGCAGAAGAAGAAGAAGAAGAAGAAAGGAGTTATGGAGGAAGGTGACGAGGAGAGGAAGCCGGACGTCGGGGACAGCTGCGGGGCTGAGGTTGACCCTCTGACAGGCGCCCTGGAGGAATCGCCGGCGGCGGATAAGAAGACCAAGAAGAAACCAAAGGACAAGGAGCCTAAAGAACCCAAGCCACCCAAGACTCCGAAAATGCCCAAGACCCCCAAAGAGCCCAAGGAGAAGAAGGCCAGGAGCACCACCCCTAAGGCCAAGATGCCCAAGAAGCACAGGTAGGTTACATCTGCATTACCTGATCTGAATGTAGGCTACATCACTCTAGTAGAGGCTTAACTATTAATAGCAGCACTACATTTAGATGATAGGCTACATCTATGCAAGGCACATACCTCTACATAAGCTGCTCTCTAACTACTGTTATTGAACGCCTTGCTGATTTCAGTCTGTGTTCAGGTCAGTATTTATGCTTTTAGTACTTAGTTGGATAAACCTTGCTCTTCAATCACGTGACCAGTCAGTGGGAAACACCGGTCACGACCCTAAGTTTGTGAACACCCAGGTGGACAAGGAGTGACGTCCGGTGTCTTGGCACATGTCGGGAAGGGGCACTGGTTGGTTATGTGATCATTCGACTCGGTGAACTAGCTATGCCGCTGGTGTGGTGGAGTGTCCATGGGTTTGTGAGTGTACATTGTGAATTGTGAAGCAGCCATCTATTGACGTTAGCGGCAGCAGTAGTAGCACACCAAGTTGCTGCCAAACCAAGCTGAGAGCTTTGGAGCGTTGGCTTACACAGCGATGGGAACCTTCCATCCTCATGCTTTAGTGGGAACATGTTGGTTGGCCTTTAGCATTCAGTCATGACCTAACAAAATCTCCAGTCAACTTAACCTATGAGGTAGAAATTGCGTGAACCTGAGTGATTCAACTAGGGCTGGAGATGGATGGAGGAGTTCCTTCATGTTACCTGGTCTGTCCATCTCAACACCATGTCTCAGACGCTGTTGGCTTCTCTCTCCCTCTCTCTTCTCTCTGTCTATCACACGGCTTCAGGAGCCCTTAGCATGCTAAAGACCCCGTGTCTCGGTCTACCTCCTCTCTCTCTCTCCTCTCGCTCTCTGCCTCCTTGGGTGGAAATGCAAAGCAGGTGGGCAGAGCCAGTGAGCGATCTGGCCTTTTCATTGTGGAGGTAGTAACATGAGCTGCCTGAGGAATGTGTCAGCAGAGCCCCCCCCCACCCCTCCTTCCTCTATCCCGCTGCCCTCATCCCCCTCTCTTCCCCTACTCCGCAGTACTGTCACTCCTCCTGCCGCTTGGCCCCTTTCATCCAGAGGAAGAGGGAGGGGCTAGAGCCGCCAGTCAGCCCCCGCATCTGCGGCCCAGCACCGGAGCAGGGGTCAGCAGAGGGGGAGGTGTGTGTGTGTGTGTGAGAGGAAGCGAGCGGTTGGGGGAAGGAAAAAAGATTCATGTCTGGCTGTGTGGTAGAGGGAAGTGAGTGTGTTTCTGTTTGTGTGTGTGTGCTCCTAGAGGGGGAGGAGGTAATCTTGTGGCGTAAAATGGCCGCTAATGGTAATCAAGGCCATGCGGCCTCATTTAGCCACCATGCCTGACTCCAGCACCGGAAGGAAGCCCTGCAAAAAGGCTTTTGTCTCTGGGAGCTAAATGAGCTCCAATCAATTGGGGCCAACTCCCTTCTCCACTAGTGTTGCACGGTATACCTAAATGTACAGATGTTTTCGATACTAGAACATGAAAAACAGGTTGGTACTAGAATTTGTTCTTTCAAAGGTACTTCTTTCAAATGTCTCACGTCATAGACTCAATCCTGTCAAGCCATATGTCTAGTAATTTGTCGATCTTCTCACGGCGCTACTAGCAAGCTAGCCAGGCTACTTGCATATGCAGCCGACACAGTGCAAGCCACTTTTGAGAAGCAAACGAGAGGAGAGGGCAAATGCCGACAGCATTGGCTTCTAACGAACATACCTCCACACCCGCAGCTTGTTGACAAAACTGGCTCCAAAAGTGAACTATGGGAATACTTTGCTTACACAACCGATGAGGGCAAGCCTCCCGAAACAACTGCGAAAGGTGTTAAAAGCAGTGCAGTGCAAGGGAGGTTTAGTTGCAAAACGACAAACAAATTACAATATGATTACATCCCAAAAGTCATGTGAAATGCACTCACACCTTACATATATTGCTGTTATAGTTAACGTTAGTCCGACTTCGTGTTTGTCTGGGCTTTCTACCATTAGACAGCCAACTGCACTGGGTGGGGCATTGCACCCTGGGAGTTGAAATACACTCTGGGAATCGTAGTGTGCCGTGTAAAGTCCATTGTATATGTGTGACGTCTAGACTACAACAATATAGATGCTTCAGAAATTAACTTAAGTGTTTGTCGTTTTGGAATTAAACTGTTCATTTAATACATTGAATGATTTAGCTGTCACAAATAATGTTATCTTAAGTGATATATTATGGTCATAGATGAGCAAATTAACCCCGCGATATATCAAATTACATTTTAAAACACTTTAGATGTAATTGTACAATTATTCTCATATGGTATGGTAAGTTTCTTCCTATTTAATATGGTGTTTAATTTTTTTTAATAAATTGAAAATAGAATAGAAATGTTCTTTTGTTATTTTTGTTATACTAGTTATCAACATTGTTAAAAATAAATAAAATAAAGCCCAGTGGTTATTCAGTAACTTTAGCCAATACTCATTAGTTTTTTTTGCTGTGGTATGGTTTTGGTGTTATTTTATTATTGACTATCTTGATACTAATCCTTGTATCAGTCAGTCTGGTATTGTGAGAGCACCATTCTTCATAACCTTCCTCCATTTTGTGATGGCTAGGCCAATGGGTTAATTTAGCATGATAATGGTGGCAGCTCATTCACTCAACCTCCACCCTGTAATGGTGGACTAAACATTCTCCCAGTCTTCAGGCAGAAGTTTTCTACTCTGTCCAGATCAGAGATCAGACGTCCTCCACCCCAACCCTGGCCTCAACCATGAGGTGGGAGCAATAGAACTGATCCTAGATCTGCCTGCCCAGACCGACACTGTCTAACTTGGTCTTGGCCAATGGCCATTTCATCTGTCCACAGAGGGTTGCTCTCTGAGCACACAGAGGGAACCTCCATGTCTGAATTTCTCTGGTCTAAAGTGGCTTTCTCAACCTTTAGTTGCACTTTTTGATTTTAGATAAACACCCTAAAAATCCTATGTGTTTTGATACACTGGTTAGGTTAAAGTACCTTTCATGATAGGATAGGCGAAAGCCATATCTGAATAAGTCATGAGTACAGCTGAAACTGAGCAGACCTCTCCTTTTGCACTGTGTAGAGATACTCAGTTTGGCTCGAGTCCATGTGCTCATTTTCTGTCCCCTGCTTCCCTAGCCATCATCACTGACATGGATGGAGTGAGGGGCTTCAGGAGAGAGTGAGCCAGTGGCTGGCAGGCAGAAGGCTGTCTTTTGACCTTGTGTTTCTGTGCTCGGTCATCCTGGGAGAGAGCGGCGCTATTAATAGCTACACCCTCTCCTGCGTCGTTGCTCCTCTCGCTGCCACACCCGTGTGTGTGCAACATGGGGTGTGTGTGCTGGCAGATTTGTTTGCTGTACACACAGCCGTCAGGAAGAGGGAAGCACACGTGCAGCACATCACATTGAGCGTGTTTGTGGCTCTCCCTTAATACAAACAGACTGTGTTAACCCTCGAAACGTGTGATACCACAACGTCTCCTTCATACTGAAAGGACAGAAGGGCCTTCCTCACTCTCAACACACCGGACCATTTATCTTAATCTGCTGCCTACTCGCTCTGCATCGAGGCACCTCCCCTTCCAAGCCAGTCACATGACTGAGAACCTTCCCTTATTAATGTCTCCATAGAGTTATTGCCGGCGCTCTGCTGAAGCCGTGTGCGTGTGTGGGTACTCCTGTGTGCATTCATTGGCCTTTGCAAGTATGCTAAAGCTGTGTGTGTGTGTGGGCCCGGGGAGAAAGTGTCAGGGGGTCCAGCTGTGTATGACTCATCTCACCAGCGGACGGCAGGTGTCCTATAACTCTCCCTCCCTCCCTCCTCCGACCTTCTCCTCACTCTATTCCCTCTCCTCCTCCCGTCTCCTCGCTGTCAGCATGGACCATCACACGCACACACACTGAGCAAAGTCACACACACACCACTGCTGGAGGACCACATGCCTAAATGCCATTCAGTACACCCCAGAGACCAGATTCATTTCAGTGGTGCAGTTGGAACAAATCCTGCTTGTTAATGCAGTTACAACACCATCATGGCAGACTGGTATTTTGGTACTACACACGCCATCTTATGAAACGTCATGTTTTGTTGCCCTTGTGCTGTATCTATAACAGCGTTGGTTAGCGGTGTTAGCCCTCTGTGTTTCTGCCTCACTACCTCCCTCCTCCCCTGGGTGCATACACACACAGCCCCAGAGCCCTTCCTTGAACCCTGCCCACAATACCTTGTGACTGGAGGATGAGATAGAGTAGGAGACTGATGGGGCGGGGGGGGGGGGGGGTGAAGAAGATGGGGAGATGGTCGTGAAAATTGAGTGAATGAGACGATGAGTGGTGAGGGAAGGACTGGAGACTTGATGGAGGGGTAGAAAGACAGAAGCAGGAGAAGAGATTGAAAGGCCGACCAAAGGGAGAAGAGAGGGAAGGGGAAAAGAGAGATTGAAAGAAGGGATGATGAAACTGGTCACTAAGATGGCCCGGTAGAATGAGAAAGGAAGATGGCGTCTGAGGGTAAATGATGGACTTCGGAGGAGCTGGCCCAGAAGAATGAGTGGAGAATGGACAGAGGGAAAATAGAGTAAATCTGTGGACGATTGGGAGGGGGAAAGAGATGGGGAAGCTTATGGGCAATTCAACAGTTATGTACGTATGACACAGATTTTTCACTTTTAAAATGTAGTTTAACGAAGCATACAACTCTATGCACAAGGACTACTTAAACAATTTACACAGGAACACATTTACTTGAACAGTGCAGATGCAAAATTTGGTAACAGAATGACAGCATTCTGTTAACAAATTTTGCATCTGCGCCGGTCAAGTAAATGTGTTCTTGCTACATTTTCTGTGTAAATTCTTAAGTTGTATTTCGTCATAAAGTTGGATGGTTTGTTCAACTTTGAAATCAAATGGTTTTGTTTGGCTTACATTTTAAATAGAAAAATTGGAGTCTCAGTATAATTACCCTTCTAAACAATTACCCTTCTAAACAAGATGAGAGAAAGGGGGAGAAGCAAGGGAGGGGAGGCCACGGAGGAGGAGAGGCCACGGAGGAGGAGAGGCCGGGGAGGCCAAGGTAGGAGATGGAGAGGCCGGGGAGGGGAAGAGAAAGCAAGGAGAAGCTTTAGAGGAGAGGCGTGATCGAGGGAAAGAAGAAAAGGAGAAGAGAGAGGGAGACTGACTGAGTAGAGCAGATGGCTCCAGCCGGTGGCGTCCAGCCAAAGGAACAGGTGCGGGTCATGTGACCGCCGGTTACCAGGGTGATGTGATTGCTCTTGGCGTGCAAATGAAAGGAGAGGGGGGCCCTAGAGGGGAGGGAGGGAGGGAGAGAGAGAAAGGCAAGAGGGGGGTTGACTGCCCACCCCCTGGGCTTTGTGTAATCTGTGGCAGCCGCGGAGCTCTGTGTGTGTGTGTGTGTGTGTGTGTAGTACACACAGTGGAAAGAGAGGAGACAACACCCCTTCTCTCCCTCCCTCCCTTCTCTCCCCCTCTTCTCTTTCATGTTTTAACCCTCTGTCCTCCAGCCTCGAGGAAAGGACCTCAAACTGTTAATTCAAAACATGGCCTCTCCAAGATGGTTACTTACTAGAAATCCCAGATGACATCCATCTTCTTGTGTATCGAACATCAACTTTGAAACCACCGGTTCATCTGCTGAGTTCTCCTTGTTGTGTACAGGGTGATTTGTTGATTGTTCCAACGGTCATGAAAATGGTCTCCTAAGGTTCTTATGCTATGGTAACAGCCTTGATATTGGGAGCAGATTATGATAAGAGGTTGTCCCTCATGTTGTGAAGGTAATTATACTTTTGCCAATGTTGACTTTAGACTATCAGAGACCCAGATGACCGAAAGCTGGCGGCAATGTCTTTTTATGTGCAATACACAGTGGTGGTGATAGGAGATGGGGTTCAGACTCACTCATCTTTCTCTTTATTATCCATCTCCTCTCACTCATCTCTTCATTTAATTATTCTCATTATCCCCCCTTCCTCTCCTGTCGCTCTCTTTCATCCTTCTCCTCATCCCTCTTCATCCCTTCTTCCTCCAGCACTAAGAAGGTGGAGGCAGCAGAGGGCAGTGGCAGCAGTGTGAAGGAGACCAAGAGGAAGAGAGAACCGTCAGTGTCGGTCAACTCCGATGTGGAGAAGTCACCCCCACCTCCCTCTGATGAGGAGGATGACGACGGTGTCCAGGTACACACACACACACACACACACACACAGTAACGTCAGTTGTTCATACAGAGTAACATCAGTGGTACAGTACAGACAGACAAACGCACACTTTCCAACAATGTCAACCCTGTTAGAAGCTACCAAATAACCCCCATGCTAATTTATTGACTTCATTCTGGTCTTAATATGGATTTAATAATACAGCCGTATGGATGATGGCTGAACAAAAGGGGCCAGATTAAGTCTTATGTATGCATCCCAAGTGGGACCCTATATCCTAGATGGGCCCTGATCTACCGGGCGTTCAGCCACAGGCCCTGGTGTTAAATTATTAACTTCATCTGGTCCCGGTGTTTTTCAGGAGTGAATACAATAAAAAATATCTTAATGTGAGATGCTCACTCAAACATAAACACACTACCCTGCTCTGAGCCAGGCAAATGGGAGCTGTTAGCTGCAAAGGACTTCACCAACCCAAACATCCAGGTGACCCAGCCGTCTGACACTCAGGCATTGTCCAATTTCCACCACTCTTAAACAGTAGGCACGGCCTGACAGATGTAATACCATGATTGCAGCCGGCACGATTTAGCCCGTTAGGAGCGCAGAAGAGAGGGCCTGCCCTGCGCTAGAGTGTGGCTGTGTGGCTGGGTACCTCGGTTCGACTGGGCTTGCGGATTGTGGAAGCTAGAATTTTTTTAAATATATTTTTTTACTTGATTGATCATATCCGCAATAGAATACAAATGTTTTAAAAAACACCCATAGAATTCACCTCAATTTCCACCCTGGTTTTATTTTGTCAATCTCGTTTCTATTATGGTTATTCTGTTTTTGGGATTGTCGGGCTAGCGCAGTACTGTAAAGTACAATTGTTCACTTATCACCTTCCTCTCTCCCTCGTCCTTCTCTCTGACCTCTCCCATCTCTATAGAAGCGTCGCTCCAGTCGTCAGGTGAAGAGAAAGCGCTACACCGAGGAACTGGAATTCAGGATCTCGGATGAGGACCATGATGGAGACTCCCCGGCTCCCAAGTCCCCCTCCAACAACTCTGAACAGCAGGTCAGCACCAACGGAGAGGCAGAGCGAGGTGCTCTGGCATGTGTATGTCAGAAGGAGCTTGTCAGACTGAGAGCCAACGTGTGTCAGATCATCTCTCTGTTTCGTCTGCGGATAGATTTGTGCTCCCTGCCCTCCATTACTTAGGCCTGCTAACGTTGTTCCATCTGTGTGACTGTAGGAGGTGGTGGAGACGGAGGGGCCTGTGGTGGAGAAGATCATGGCCATGCGCATGGGGAAGAAAGAGGTGAGGCTCGTGCGCACTCACAGCTGCGTCTCTGGAGAGAAAATGGGTACCGGCACCCCTGCACAGGCGTCATCTTAACAACCGCTGCTCGACCAGCTCTAAACAGATTATACTCGCGCTCATCCTCCCTCCTAGACAGCCGCTTCATAGACCAGTCTAGCGGGGGTGTGGAATGAAGCCGGTTAGAGTTGTGTGGACTTGGGTCTCTGGACTCTCTGGCCCCTTGATTTGATTAGACCAGACGTTCGCAACCCTGGAGTTGACATAAGCCTTGAGTCTCTTTTGCATTAAAGTCTAGATACTTCCATTGTGACTGTATCCCTTGTTGGCAGTGAAGGGGCTACGCTCCTGCAGTAGTGACGGTGTAGGGAATTGAAGTATAAGGCTGTCTAGCGCTTTGTGTTCCCCCAAGACCGGCTGGTTTTATGTGGTACATTACACTCCAGACAGGGTGTGTGTGTGAGGGAGTTGTGTGTCTGTCTGTCTTCGGGGTGTGTGTTTCTTCATTCCATTTCAAAAGCTGCTCCAAAACAAAGCTTAGTTCACCTCTGCCAAAAACAATACGAACACTCGTGCAGGCTGGCTGGCGGCTGGGACTCGAAGTAAGGCAGCTGCGAATGGGTTACCCCCCCACCTTGCGAGCACGCACACACTCTGCCTGAGGAAATGCTAGTTTGGCGTCTGTCGTAGCGCTGTGGTTTTGGCAGGAAGCCAGGCCTCGGGTCAGCTCTCTGTGAATGGAACCGTGTGCGTGTAGTGTGGCTGTGTGTGCATAGAAGTGATTCATGAGTCATCCTCAGCACCACACAGTAGAGATGGTTGGTCTTTAATGGGGGTGGTGGGCTATTGTCAGTTCTCTTCTCCACTACAGTACAGAGAACTCTGTACCGAGATACAATTGTTAGACTTTACTAATATGTTAGAGAAAACGGGGGCCTGGATTTAGTTTTTTTTAAATCAGCGAATTACGCTCAAGGACAAACTTTGCATCTTAACCCAAAAGTCACACTCCTATCTCCCAACTGTAATCCACAACCGCTGACACAGATATTTCCGTCTTGGTTGTTTTTTCACAGGTGGAATCGGGAGAGGAAATGGAAGTGGAAGAATTCTATGTGAAGTTCAAGAGTTTGTGAGTGACCAAAGTACCGACACACTACGATACAGGGGCCTTAGTTCACCGTGTCATTTGTTTACCTCAAGCTTTTGGGGGAGGATAAATGGCATCGTAATAAAACATATCTATTACACGCTCTGTAAACCACAGGACTACCGTTTGGATTAAGATTATAATATAATGCTCTAATTCTCTAGATTAGCTCATTTTTGGTAGTGTGTGTGTGTCTGGTATATGGTGTGTATATCATGGCATGTCTGTTATGGTGTTTGTGTCATGGTTTATGGCGTGTGTGTAACTGTGTATTTCTCCCTCTCTGTGTAGCTCCTACCTGCACTGTCGCTGGGCAGACCTGGAGGAGCTGGAGAAGGACAAAAGGATCCACCAGAAGGTCAAGCGGTTCAGGGCCAAGCAGGCCCTCGCCACCTTCGTAACAGAGGTCAGTCCCGCACCGTTATCTTCCCCACTGTTTGGCTGCCATTTTGTGTCCGTTTTAACACGCGTTGTACAATCGGTTTCTTTCCTCCTACTTTCAACTTCAGAGGATTCAATAACATACGGTTATTTGGTTGGGTGAATGTTAGACTTTCTCTGCTCTTCACTCTTCCTGCCATCTTCATCTGCCATCATAATGGTCAGAAGCTAACCTTCTCTCATTCCCTCCCTCCTGCAGATGGATGACGAGCCTTTCAACCCGGACTATGTTGAGGTGGACCGGGTCCTGGACGAGTCGGAGAGCACAGATGAGAACGGCGAGGTTTGTTCCTTCTCTTTCTTTTCTACCTGTTCTCTATGGCCTTTAAATGGCCTCCAAAGTTGGATAGGTTTGGTTATGTCCTTGACTTATCCTTGTTTTGAAGTTCATTGGCTGAACGTTCCTTTTAAGTTCAGACCAAACGTTGGTTGCCCTTTCCTTTCATGTTGGAGTCACAGAAAGACACGCTAACCCTCTCTCTAACTCTCCTCTTTCCCCAGCCTGTTAACCTGTACCTGGTGAAGTGGTGCTCCCTGCCCTATGAGGACAGCACGTGGGAGCTGAAGGCCGACATCGACCTGGCCAAGATCGAGGAGTACGAGGCCGTCTCGGCCCGCCAGCCCGAGACAAAGCGCGTGGTGAGTATTAAAAATCTCCACACACACTTCCACACTACAGACTCTCCTGCTACCTTTTTCTTACATTTTTATTATGGTCCCGGACATTTAACTCAGAGCCAGCAAGGCCACGCTCCTGCAGTCGCACGGAAACCACTAACGGCAGGCTTTTATTTGAAACAGGAGCGACCTCCCACTGACGGCTGGCAGAAATCCGAGAGTTCCAGGGATTATAAAAACGACAACGCACTCAGGGAATACCAGCTGGAGGGAGTGAACTGGCTGCTCTTCAACTGGTACAATACGTAAGGAGAAGTACTATAACGCTCTCTGTGTGTGCTAAGCTGTATGATGTATCTGTATGACCGCCTATTATACAACGTTTATTATTTAACAGTAGTATAATATACATGATATCGAGTCTAAAATGTGATTTTAAAAAACCCCACAGGTACTCAATAACAAATACTTTGTATGTAATTGAGTATGTGGACATCCCTTCAAATTAGTGGATTTTGCTATTTCACCCACACCCGTTGCTCACAGGTGTATAAAATCGAAGACACAGCCATGCAATCTCCATAGATAAACATTGGCAATAGAATTACCTTACTGAAGAGCTCAGTGACTTTCAATGTGGCATCGTCATAGGATGCCACTTTTACAACAATGCAGTTCGTCAAATTTCTGCCCTGCTAGAGCTGCCCCAGTCAACTGTAAGTGATGTTATTGTGAAGTGGAAACATCTAGGAGCAACATCGGCTCAGCCGTGAAGTGGTAGGCCACATAAGCTCACAGAACGGAACTGCCGAGTGCTGAAGCGCGTAGAACGTAAAAATTGTCTGTCCTTGGTTGCAAGTCTCGCTACAGAGTTTCCATGGCTCAGCAGCCTCACACAAGCCTACGATCACCATGCGCAATGCCAAACGTCAGCTGGAGTGGTGTAAAGCTCGCTGCCATTGGATTCTGGAGCACCAGACACACATTCTCTGGAATGATGAATCACGCTTCCCCATCTGGCAATTCAACGGATGAATCTGGGTTTGGTGGATGCCAGGTGAACACTACCTGCCGCAATGCATAGTGCCAGCTGGAAAGTTTGGTGGAGGAGGTATAATGGTCTGGGGCTGTTTTTCATGGTTCAGGCTAGGCCCCTTAGTTGCAGTTCTACACTACAGCATTTAATGACTTTCTATACAATTCTATGCTTTCAACTTTGTGGCAACAGTTTGGGGAAGGCCCTTTCCTGTTTCAGCATGACAATGCCCCCGTGCACAAAGCAAGGTCCATACAGAAATAGTTTGTCAAGATCGGTGTGGAAGAACTTGACTGGCCTGCACAGACCCCTGACCTCAACCCCATCAAATGCTTTTGGGATGAATTAAAATGCTGACTGCGTGCAAGGGCCTTATCGCTCAACATCAGTGCTCAACATCAGTGCCCGACCTCACTAATACTCTTGTGGCTGAATGGAAGCAAGTCCCCACAGCAATGTTCCAACATCTAGTGGAAAGCCTTCCCAGAAGAGTGAAGGCTGTTATAGCAGCAAAGGGGGGACCAACTCCATATTGGAATGAAATTTTCGATGAATAGGTGTCCACATACTTTTGGTCATGTAGTGTAGATGCTATGTTTATCCAACACATTCGCATGGATAATACTTAAACATGTCACCGAACATGCGTGAATACAATCAACACATCCATTCCCCATAGGGTGTCCTCCAACCCATGTGTTATAGGGACATGTGTGTACCCAAGCTGTGCTTTTCTCACACTAATCATTAATGTGTGATCTACCGCTGCTGCACAGGACACACTACTGCACGCACACACTGACACCCCTTCACCACACACACACACACACACACACACACACACACAGATCCGTCACCAGTGTAGCCTGCCTACCCCAATATATCAGTATAACACTATAGAAAAGCTTCCACACACACTCACTCCTTAATTTGAATGTCATTGATCTGCCCTAACCGGGTTAGCTTAACTGTTCATTAGATTACTCACTCACTAATGGAGTGAACAGAGTGAAGGACACACTATTGCCCATATAGTGGACTACTTGGCCAAAGGCAGGGCACTATATAGTCAATAGCGTGTCATTTGAGACGCTATCCCGGTTACATCTCATTCATTGCATTGTTTTCTCTCCTTTCTTTCCTCTTAACTGCACATTTAGATAACTCACTACCGCTAATGGTCACTGAGAACTCACTACCGCTAATGGTCACTGAGGACTCACTGCCGCTAATGGTCACTGAGGACTCACTGCCGCTAATGGTCACTGAGGACTCACTGCCGCTAATGGTCACTGAGGACTCACTGCCGCTAATGGTCACTGAGGACTCACTGCCGCTAATGGTCACTGAGGACTCACTGCCGCTAATGGTCACTGAGGACTCACTGCCGCTAATGGTCACTGAGGACTCACTGCCGCTAATGGTCACTGAGGACTCACTGCCGCTAATGGTCACTGAGGACTCACTGCCGCTAATGGTCACTGAGGACTCACTGCCGCTAATGGTCACTGAGGACTCACTGCCGCTAATGGTCACTGAGGACTCACTGCCGCTAATGGTCACTGAGGACTCACTGCCGCTAATGGTCACTGAGGACTCACTGCCGCTAATGGTCACTGAGGACTCACTGCCGCTAATGGTCACTGAGGACTCACTGCCGCTAATGGTCACTGAGGACTCACTGCCGCTAATGGTCACTGAGGACTCACTGCCGCTAATGGTCACTGAGGACTCACTGCCGCTAATGGTCACTGAGGACTCACTGCCGCTAATGGTCACTGAGGACTCACTGCCGCTAATGGTCACTGAGGACTCACTGCCGCTAATGGTCACTGAGGACTCACTGCCGCTAATGGTCACTGAGGACTCACTGCCGCTAATGGTCACTGAGGACTCACTGCCGCTAATGGTCACTGAGGACTCACTGCCGCTAATGGTCACTGAGGACTCACTACCGCTAATGGTCACTGAGGACTCACTACCGCTAATGGTCACTGAGGACTCACTACCGCTAATGGTCACTGAGGACTCACTACCGCTAATGGTCACTGAGGACTCCCTTTCATCATGTTCATAATATGTTTCTCCCCCTCCCAGACGGAACTGCATCCTAGCAGATGAAATGGGCCTGGGCAAGACCATCCAGTCAATCACATTCCTCTATGAGATCTACCTGAAGGGGATCCACGGGCCCTTCCTGGTCATCGCCCCCCTCTCCACCATTCCAAACTGGGAGAGGGAGTTCCGCACCTGGACCGAACTCAACGTCATCGTCTACCATGGCAGCCAGGCCAGCCGCAAGACCATCCAGGCCTACGAGATGAACTACCGTGACGCGCAGGTATGTCTTGACCGTAACGTGGCCGTACTTTAACCATGACCTAACCACAGCACAACTATAAGACCATCCAGGCCTACGAGATGAACTCCTGCGGCGCGTATGCGTGACCATACCGTAATTTAACCTGACCGTAACATGACCATTAAGGCCAGACGCACAGGTAACGAGACCTTAATGTAACGATAATCCCAAGCACAACATGACCTTATTCTATCACAACTTTAGCATTGCATAACAAACATGACCTCACAACACGCTTAGGCCTAAGTGAGAATATAGTACGGTACACTAGGTTCTTCACCCTAATCTAAGAATAATCCCACAGTAAGTACTTTTAGATAGACGGTCAGGTACTTGACCTCATTAACCAGAGAGCCACACTGACCTTACCAGACCGAATAAAGACTACAGTGACCGAAATGTGACCGTACCCTACTCCAATAACTATTTTAAATGTGTTAACCCAGCGGTTCACCGTCTTTTCTGATCCGGTGAACACCACATCACTGTCGAAAGTTCGCAGAGTTATGGAATTTGTACCAAAATATCTTGCCGGCCAAATTGAGTCAATTTTATCTGTAAATGTAACAGATTAAAGGCTATTATTATTATTATTATTATTATTATTATTATTATTACAATTAGCATTGTGAAAAGTAATGTAAAATTTATTACAATACCTTTAATACTCCCAACTTTTTATTTTTGGCAACAAAAAAAGATAAAATCATTATAAAATTTGCGGACCATCTGCAGTACCGCCACAGACCACCAGGACCTCCAGACCACCAGTACCTCGGCAGACCATGTAATCTTATAACCAGGGTCCTGAGTTTTCCCTGATTGAGTCGCGTGGGCAGGAAAATCTAATGTTCACCATAACACTCCTTCCTCTCCCTCGCTCTCTTCTCCCTCCGTCCTCAGGGTCGTGTGATAAAGGGAGCGTACAAATTTCATGCAGTCATCACCACGTTTGAGATGATCCTGACGGACTGCCCGGAGCTGCGCAGCGTCCCGTGGCGCTGTGTGGTCATCGACGAAGCTCACCGCCTCAAAAACAGGAACTGCAAACTGCTCGAGGGACTCAAGATGATGGACATGGTGAGTTGAAACTGAGAGAAATGTCTAGTTGAGATGTATGATTTATTTGACAATAAAAATAAAATTTAAAAAATGCACAATACAACCACATGTGGATACAAAGACTACTTGCCATTGGAACTGTTGGAAAATAAGCAACTTATTGATGAAATGCTAATATTTCATGGACATTAATGGGACAATATGTTTCCGCTTTCCTCCTCTCCTATCACAGGAGTAATAAAACAAAACATATATATAAAGACCAACTGGAAGGAACTAAGTACAGTAATGACTAAATACTCCCCCCTCTCCCCCTGGGAAGGAGCACAAGGTGCTGCTGACCGGAACGCCCTTGCAGAACACTGTGGAGGAGCTCTTCAGTCTGCTCAACTTCCTGGAGCCTGAACGCTTCCCCTCAGAGAACACCTTCATGCAGGAGTTTGGCGACCTCAAGACTGAGGAGCAGGTCCAGAAGCTACAGGCCATCCTGAAGCCCATGATGCTGCGACGTCTCAAGGAGGATGTGGAGAAGAACCTGGCCCCCAAGGAGGAGACCATCATCGAGGTGTGTGTTTGAGTGCGTTTCTCATGGTCAAATAGTGAGATTTCCTTGTACTTGAATGGAATTATCTTAACGTCAATTCTTTCAACGTGCAAGCCATGTTACCTTCTCTGTTAGATTACTACTGCCGTATTATGATGTCTTGCTGACTGATTTCGTTCCTATCCCCTGTTCTCAGGTGGAGCTGACCAACATCCAGAAGAAGTACTACCGGGCCATTCTGGAGAAGAACTTCTCCTTTCTGTCTAAAGGGGGACCGGGAGGTGGTGGTGGTGCATGGGGAGGCGGAGGGGCTCAGGTCCCCAACCTGCTCAACACCATGATGGAGCTGAGGAAGTGCTGCAACCACCCCTACCTCATCAATGGTACTGAACACACACTAACGCAGATCACACTCATTCTAAAATCGTTTGGCTTAGAATGTGTATATTTTGGACCCTCTGGATGTTAATTTGGCGTCCTGTGCCCCACCTACTTGGCTTGGGTTTGTTTGTGAACTGACTGGGTTTAGTCATGCTGCTTTGAATGATTCTGATGCCTCTTATGTTCTAGGTGCAGAGGAGAAGATCCTGGAGGACTTCCGCGAGAACCACCACGCTGAGATGGCCCAGTTCCACCTGCAGGCCATGATCCAGGCGGCGGGCAAGCTGGTGCTGATCGACAAGCTGCTGCCCAAGCTGAAGGCCGGAGGACACAGGGTCCTCGTCTTCTCCCAGATGGTGCGCTGCCTGGACATCTTGGAGGACTACCTCATCCAGAAACGGTGCGAATCTGACTGTTTTAGATGTTCTCTTCAGTCCCCTAACCCAGGGGTCTGAAACTGGTTGCCCATGTGCCAGATGCAGCCCGCTTTTATTTTTTAAAATCTTGGCCGTGTTTTATCTTCGAATAGTTGATGCATTTGAACATCATAATTTATGCTGTGTGTGTATATAGATACACACACACACATTACTAGTAGTCTGTAGGAGCACATCGATGACAGTCAGAAACGTGGGTTGTTTTAGTATGACTGTGTTGACGCTCACCATGACCGTCTCCATCCGACTAGGTACCCGTACGAGCGTATCGATGGCCGCGTGAGGGGTAACCTCCGGCAGGCTGCGATCGACCGCTTCTCTCGACCGGACTCCGACCGCTTTGTCTTCCTGCTGTGTACCCGGGCCGGGGGCCTGGGCATCAACCTGACTGCTGCAGACACCTGCATCATCTTTGACTCGGACTGGAACCCCCAGAATGACTTACAGGTATAAACACTGGGCTGGACTTGGAAATAGTCTCACTACTAAGTTTGATAGTTGAAGATGCAATTTTTTTTTTTTTATCTTTGAGAATACTGTGGTCACAACTCAAATAACTGCACAGGTCAATACAGTGCTGTTAAATACAGTAGACAGACACTAGTCAAAATGCAGTACACAGGTTTGCAAATTAAACAAAACACAGGGCACAGACAGGAGTGAACATTCCAAAACAGGGCAGACAAGATGTTATCACACTGGTACACAGCTCCATGACTTCGTTTATTATCAGTTGATCTATGCTTTTTGGAATCTAAGCGTGTGGTTTTTTTTTTCTCTCCATACCTCTTTCTCTTTTCCTCTCTCTCAGGCCCAAGCCAGATGCCACAGGATTGGCCAGAGCAAGGCAGTGAAGATCTACAGACTGATCACTAGGAACTCCTATGAGAGGGAGATGTTTGACAAGGCCAGCCTCAAGCTGGGCCTTGACAAGGCTGTGCTGCAATCCATGAGTGGCCGAGAGAACGCAGCCAACGGGGTACGACACTCACACGGTTCTCACACAGTCAAATAGCAAGACCAGGCTTGAGGACATCTTGTTATAGTCTAAATTATATATGCAGCAATAGAAGGTTGCTCATCTGTCTTTTTTGAAAGATGGTCTTCTTAACCGTACTTCATTACCTTAATAAAGGTAAAATTCTGATGTGCCGAGCTCCGTGATCTAAACCCTCAAATGTACTCTACCACCTCAGGTGCAGCAGCTGTCTAAGAAGGAAGTGGAGGACCTCCTCCGCAAAGGAGCTTACGGAGCTCTGATGGACGAGGAGGACGAGGGCTCGAAGTTTTGCGAGGAAGACATTGACCAGATCCTCCAGAGACGAACCCAGACCATCACCATTGAGTCCGAGGGCAAGGGGTCCACCTTCGCCAAGGTAGCTTCAATACGCTGTTTCCTATGTATTCTTAGCTCCCTCATTCAATCCAGTAGTCATTACCATAGGAATTGAATTACTAGAACAGATTTACCTTTTCAAGTCTATGGGCCTGGGTGGACCGTCGCCCCATTCTATTAGTAATTCTATTTCTATGGTCATTAACACTAGAGCCAGGCTCGTTCAGAACCAAGCTGTGCAGTGTCAGTGGGAGCTAACCCAGCAGCACTTCTTTGAGATCAAAAGTGTCATTTGATTAAAAGAAGGTGGAGAAAACGCATTCAGGAGATTCGCTGTTGGTACCGTTTCTCCTTCTCCCTTTCTCCCCAGGCGAGCTTCGTGGCCGCTGGGAATAGGACGGACATTTCCCTGGAGGACCCAGACTTCTGGCAGAAGTGGGCCAAGAAGGCGGAGCTCGACATGGATGCTATCAATGGACGGGTGAGCCTCAGGAAATTGAATTGTGGGAAATGTAGTGTGACAGGGGTGACCTAGGAGGGCAGAGACTTGGCTTGGTCAGTATTTCAGTCTCAAGGACTGTACAATAACTGGCTACTTGAGGACAGTGAGGCTACCGATTTGTGTTGACAGTTTGGCTTCTGGGGCTGAATTCTCAGTTGCAGTATTTACTATGGGAATGGGAGAAACCCAGCCCGGGGTGGTCACACCAGCATTTCCCCTCCCTTTAGACACCACTTGCTAAAGTATCGGCGCTCAATAGTATTATCTCCCTCATACATACACTAATCTAAAGCGTTAATTAATATGGCTTATTACCCCCAGGCTAGCCATGCGTGGCACCCCAGTCATAACTGGGCTAAGTGAAGCTCATTTAAAACGGTGGCTGTGGGAATCTCTTTCTATTCCTTAATTACCCCGCATTCCCCTCTTCGGTGGACCCAGAGGCAGTAAGCAGCTTATGCTGCTGCCGGAGGGGAACAGAGACATCACTTAGTCAGTCTAGAGAGCAAGTCCTTTTCCTCTCCTCGCCGCCTCTACCCCACACCGCTCTTGCTCTTTCCTCCCTCTCAAGGGCCCTAGAGTATAGCACTTAATCCAGCCGCATAAACAGACGTGTCATCTCTGCAAGTCACCCTGGATGAGTTTTTATATTTATATGTGTGTGTGTGTGTGTGTGTGTGTGTATACAACAATGCTTTCGGAAACTATTCAGACCCCTTGACTCCAAATGTTACATTACAGCCTTGTTCTTGAATGAATTAAATAAATAAAAATCCTCATCAATCTACACGCAATACCCCATAATGACAAAGCGAAAACAGGTTTTTAGAAATTGTTGCAAATTTATAAAAAAAATGTCAAACATACCTTATTTACTTACGTATTCAGATGCGTTGCTATGAGACTCAAAATGGAGCTCAGGTGCATCCCATTTCCATGTATCATCCGTGAGATGATTGATTAGAGTACACCTGTGGTAAATTCAATTAATTGAACATGATTTGGAAAGGCGCACACCTGTATATAATGTCCCATAGTTGACCGGGCATGTCAGAGCAAAATCCAATCATGCCAGAGCAAAATCCAAGCCATGAGGTCGAAGGAATTGTCTGTAGAGCTCCGAGACAGGATTGTGTCGAGGCACAAATCTGCGGAAGGGGAAACAAAAAAATGTCCCCAAGACACAGTGGCCTCCATTATTCTCAAATAAAGAAATTTGGAACCACCAAGACTCTTTCTAGAGCTGGCCCCCCGGCCAAACTGGGGAATCGGGGGAGATGGGCCTTGGTCAGGGAGGTGACCAAGAACCCGATGGTCACTTTGACAGAGTTCCTCTGTGGAGATGGGAGAACCTTCCAGTCGGACAACCATCTCTGCAGCACTCCACCAATCAGGCCTTTATGGTAGTGTGTCCAGACGGAAGCCACTCCTCAGTAAAAGGCACGACAGCCCGCTTGGAGTTTAGCTAACAAGTGCTCAGCATATGTGGAAACTCCTTCAAGACTGTTGGATAAGCATTCCAGGTGAAGCTGGTTGAGAGAATGCCAAGATTGTGCAAAGCTGTCAAGGCAAAGAGTGGCTACTTTGAAGAATCTCAAATATATTTTGATTAAAAAAAAAAAATGGGGGATAATACATGATTCCATGTGTTTCATAGTTTTGATGTCTTCTGTTATCATAGTAAGAATAAGGAAAACCCCTTGAATGAGTAGGTGTCCAAACCTTTGACGTGTACTGTACCTAATATATCGATCTCTATCCGCAGGGAAACTGGTAATAAGGTCAATAATACCATGTTACCTGTGTTGAGCGTTTTAACAGGGAGGGAAATGTGGTTGGGGGGGTTTGACACAATTTAATTTTGTGTGATTTAAATAACAATTTTCTTAGAACACCCTGGTGATTGACACGCCGAGGGTACGGAAGCAGACACGCCACTACAGCTCAATGAAGGAGGACGAGTTGGCGGAGTTCTCCGAGCTGGAGAGTGACGGCGAGAACGAGAAGCCCTTGACTAAACCCAGGCGGCCACAGGACCGAGCCCAAGGGTACCCCCGCAGCGAGTGCTTTAGGGTGGAGAAGAACCTCCTGGTTTATGGGTGAGTGGACATCTGAAAGACTTAGACATTTGTTAGGGAAGGGATGACTGTTCTCCAAGCCCCAAGTCCCTTTGGAAGGCTAACCCTGATAGATCTGAAAGAATGTAATCGTTTTTTTTTTCTGGGGGGAATTCGGTGAAAGATTTTCACCATAGTGGTCAATATCTACAGCTAGACACTACAGACTGTTAGATGGATGTAAGAAATTTATCAAACACACCAGAGGGATATTACCACAGCCCTTGATTATCACTCATCCAATCCTTTCACCTCTACATCTTCTCGGTCAGGAAGTCCACCTGATTCCTGAGAGATGTCATATCTTGTCTGGCTTCCAGGGTACCGATCTCATCTTTCCTTTCCCTCCTTTGTAGGCTCAGGAGGTTGAGGATGTGTGCTTGCCTAAACACCAGTCACAAGCGACTGGTCTGGTCATGCTGCGGTGGTCTGGGGGGAAATGACGCCCACGGAGCGCTATTGCTTGCACACTCCCATGTAGAGTAATTTAACACTTAGCCATCTGAGGCTCCCACACGCAAGGGGCCATTAAACATGCCTGTATACTTACACACACACACGAGCCCAGATCGATCTTGCGTGCACTCCTATAATGACCCAACACACAACCACACAGTGAACCAACCAACCAGCACCTACATCACACACAATGGCCCAGCACTTACGTATAAACACACACACTCATTAGTCGCCGTGCCCGGCTGCCCTCCGCAGGGAGAGATCACGGCTGGCTGCATGCACTCACCACGTCTGACCAGCAGTGGGGTTTGTTTTTCACATGCGACCGAGTCAACTGTACTGTCTAGACCCCAGGGCTGTAGGGCAAATTAGAGCCATCACGTCTGAGAGGACTCATTTCAACTGACGCTGCTGCCATTGACTCCCTCCCTCTCTATCTCCCTCCATAGACCAGCCCCAGCCTCCCTCGACCCACAAACGCACTCCTATCGTCTGGGTGTCAGTGGGGTTATCTCACTGCCATGTAGAAACGTTTTAGGGCGAGACAAGAGTCTTCGCTCGGTTGTCACAAGTAGATATCTACTCTGGGTCACCCGCGGTAATGAGATGTGCTGTCGGTTGCATGTGCGGTCATGAGCGAATGGGGTCACGGAATCAGATCGTGTTGTGACATTGGAACCTGGTTGAAAGGCAGAGAGCCAGACATAACACCGCCCCATTCATACCTGCCCCTCAACTTTACTGTAGTAGTTTGGGTGGGGGGAGGAATATGGAAATAAAAAACCTTCCAGCTCCAGATTGTAAATGTGAGTCATCGGGATAAATGATAATACTTGAGACACTGACTAAATCATTCTCATCTCTTTCTCCTCTCTCTCTCCTTGCTTCGTTCGTCTATTCTTCTTTTCTTATAATTTCCTTAATCTTGTTTTCTCTTTCCCGCTCTCCTTTTTTCTTTCCCCCCCTCTCCGTTATCACTTTCTATCCCTCTCTCTCCCCTCCCTTTTTCTTCCCCTCTCTCTGTGATGATCTCCCCCTCTCCCTGTGATGATCTCCCCCTCCCTGCTAGGTGGGGTCGCTGGGGAGACATCCTGTCCCATGGGCGTTTCAAGCGGCCCCTGCGGGAGCAAGATGTGGAGACCATCTGCCGCGCCCTGCTGGCCTACTGCCTGCTGCACTACCGTGGCGACGAGAACATCAAGAGCTTCATCTGGGACCTCATCACGCCCACCGAGGACGGACAGAGCCGCACGCTCACTAACCATTCCGGTACGTATCCCTACGCACCCTTACTGCAGCATTACCTTAGCTTAACCAAAAACGTAACGAACACACCACCACCTTTCCACTGTCTCACAGTAGCAACCTCACCAGCTGCTCTTTAAGACCTGCCCAATAGCCCCCAGTAGGAGTAGTGAATAAACATACGTTGAATTCCATAGGATTTTTCACAGTACCACCACCAACGTCCCTCGCTCGCTCACTCAACCCCTCCCCCACTTATTCCCTCCACAACAACTCCTGACATGACCTTGCTTTAACCTTATGCTTTGTCTGGTTTAGCGCTGGACTAGAACCGGCTCAAACTGGTTCAGTCTGACTTTACATAACTTATTTGACCTTGATCCTCATTGGTTTCCCGCCTAAGCAAACTGGAATCTGATTTGGTTACACGAACCGTAGAGTTAGCCCAATTCCTTGCCATTTCAATGTTATCAATTAGTTTGCAGATGGCCATTTCAAATAACTAATTGTCATAATTGATAAAATCCTTGCTGGTACTTGACTTGTCAAACCCAGGTCTCTCTTTATAAAGGGATCTCAATGAGAACTAATGAATCTATTACCCTAAATTGTAATGTTTTTGACACTTGTTGTGATTCCCCCCCCCCCCCCCCCCTCTCTCTCCTGCAGGTCTGTCTACTCCAGTACCACGGGGTCGTAAGGGCAAGAAAGGGAAACCAGCCCCGCCTGCCCCTCCCCAGCTCCCCAGGGCAGAGTGGCTGGCCAGCTGTAACCCTGACCTGCTACTGCAGGAGGACAGCTACAAAAGACACCTCAAACACCACTGTAATAAGTAAGTCACCCCTAAATCCTAACCTCAACGCTGTCGTTTTTCAAACACCAAAGGAACAAATTAGCCATTGATCAAGCTCAGTGTCGTTGTGCTCAAGTCCGGTCTCGAGACCCCATGTTTGTCTGATACATTTTGACTGTGTCGGACAGTGAGGACTCGTCATTTCTTCCCGAGACTAGTGGCGTAAGAAAATCAGCTTCCATTTAGTCAGCGCGTTAAACTGCTTCGCCAGGTGAAATATACATACCCACCTTTCATTAAACGATCTTATCACCTATTAAAACCTGGGCCTCCTACTTGACTCGTAACATTACTGTTCTTTACTTTCATTGACAAATATCCTCAAACCTTGTTGCGCTTGTCAGAATTTCCTTGATTCACTAGTAGGGAAAAGTTAGGGGAATTATTTGCAAGTTGCGCGCTCACTATTAGTGATGGGGAGGGGGGGAATTGTAACAGTCTTAAAATCTATTATAGACATGTTTGCTCAGTGGTGAAACGTGGCAACTTCCAACATGAACTCAACTCAAAAATCATACCATCACTTAATGCACCCAACTGAATTAAACAGAACTGAGTCGAGCTTCTGGCTGCCACTCACACAGATAGCACCCACACCGATAATGCTACCCACAACCACACTGCTTAAACAGCCTTACGCCATCACGATCACACATCACCAAAAGCAAGAACACTGACACGTCAAAGGATGTGCGAGACAAGCTCGTGATGCCGGATGGACAGCGACTAATACCAGAGCGCACTATGTAGGAGAGTGCAGTTTATGTTAAACACATAGGGCCGATAGACAGCAGTCACACACAGCATGATGTTAAAGGACATGGCGCACATTCACTGACATAATACGCCAGTAGGTCCCAATCATAAGAATACAAAAACACAACCATTAAGCGTTAACTATTACTTCCTGTTGCAAATGTCTTTTTCACAAACAGCACACAAAGTGACCGGTGAACTTAAGTTTAGATGCAACAACGTTTCACGCTGAAGTTATTTTGAAAGAAATGGCTGCGAGCTGCAATAAATAAAAACACAGTTCCACTCACCAACAAATTACCATCCTCTTCGATAGCACCTGCTGCAAACTAGTCTACAACGAAAGCTAGCTAGATCGTGGGAAAACTACTGCTCGCTATTGCGCAGTGACCTGTTGGCCTTTGAAGGAAGTCGTTTCCGTAAGTTTTGGTTAAACGTCCAACCCATTAAAAATCAACATGTGATTGGTTGAATGTCCACTGTCACTCCAAAATGATTCCCTGATGGAGTTTAGCCAGCTAGATTTATCTCCCCAAAAACCACCAAAGAAAAATCCTTATTGGATCTTTTTCTCATCTTCAGTGTTCACGCTTTCCTTTCCAACAACAACTGAAGAGATAAAATCAGAACATTTTATTATTTTACAAATTCTCTGAAGGCCGTCATTGTTCCCTACTGTGTTTGGGTTAGTAACAACTTGTAGAGTGACTATTTTCCCTCGGCATGCATTTTTCACCATTCTCAATTTCTGAAGGCTCCCGAGTGGCTCCGCGGACTAAGACGCTGCATCTCAGTGCAAGAGGCGTCGCTACAGTCCCTGGTTCGATTCCAGGCTGTATCACATCTGGCTATGATTGGGAGTTCCATAGGGCGGCACACAATTGGCCCAGCGTCGTCCGTTTTGGCCGGGGTAGGCAGTCATTGTAAATAAAAATTTGTTTTTAACCGGTCTCACTTTACGTGGTCTCGAACACACTGGTCTACCCTAACCTCTGACCTTTAACCCCTAACGGAAACACAACCCCTACTCACACACCATCATATTGTCATAGATAAGCAGGCCAACACACCGTTGATAGTTGGTGGTTTCTTTATAATTCCCAAAAATCGAACACCCATTAGTCCTCGGTAATCCTATTTCACATGAGTTCCATAGCTCCACTCCAACTAGCCCCGCACACAACACACACACACACTCCTTTTGTTTAGTTCTAGCCAGTGTCCTATTTACTTTCCCTCCTCCTTCCTTGGCCGCAACTCTTCTTTCTACTCTGTTGTTGTCGGGGAGATTTTGTGGCGGCCAGGTTTTTTGGGGTTGAGGCTGGCGCCGCGCCAGGCCAGGTGCCAGGCAGACCTGTTGGAAGCGGGTGAAAGGCGGCACACACAGGGGCGATTATGTGGTGCCATCTGTCAGGCGCAGGGGCTGGCGCGCGGCGTGGCTAATCAGGCCTGGCAGCGTGATGGATGGGTAACGGCCAGTGCCAAAGATCCGCCGCCGCAGCTAGCCGCTCTAGCCAGCTACTGCTGCTGGCGCACGGGACCAGAGTTTCACTTTTATTACCCTCCCCCTCTCTTCCCTTTTCTTTCTTTCCTATTTCTGTCTCCCCCCACACACAGAGTTCTCCTGAGGGTCCGTATGCTCTACTATCTGCGACAGGAAGTCATCGGTGACCAAGCCGACCGGATCCTAGAGGGAACAGACTCAAGGTTGGCATCCACTCCCTTCCGTCTCCTCCCTCCATCCCTTTATCTCTCACTCCAACACTCCCAAGCCCCTGCCTGCTTTATCTTCACACTCCCTCCCTCTCCCCTCGTTTCACCCCATCACCCAGATGTGCATGCATATATAATGCCGAAAACGTGCACAACATGTCAATGGCGTCTGAGGCTCTTCGCTGAATCGCTACAATGCTGTTATTGTGTGTGTGTGCGCATATATGTGCCAGTTATTGTGTATGTGTGTGTCTGTGTATAAGTGCCAGCTTGCCTGTGTGTGTGTCTGTATTGGATTAGGCCAGGCAGGCTGCTAGTGGTGATAGCGTTGCAGGCATCAGGGCAGGCTGCTAGTGGTGATAAGGTTAGGCCTGCTCTGCCTAGGTCTCCTTAGTGATGAGGGCTGCTTTCTAAACGGCACCCTATTTCCTATATAGTGCACTACTTTTGGCTCTGGTCGAGGCACGATGTAGGAAATACGGTTCCATTTGGGCCACAGTGGAGATGTTCCAGCAGCGTGGCTAATGACCATATTTCCTCCCAGATGCCTGGAGATGGGGCCTAATACGGACACACGCCGATTTTTAGACCCTGTTAATTCATTTTCCCCTCGTTCTCTCTTCCTCTCCCCTTGGTCTGGGCCCACAGTGAAATGGATATCTGGATCCCTCAGCCTTTCCACGCCGAGGTCCCTGCCGATTGGTGGGACAGCGAGTCGGACAAATCGCTCCTCATCGGCGTCTTCAAACACGGTAAGCCCCACCCGTCCGGTACTCGCACACACATACGCACACCGCCCGAGTTCTGGCTGCTTCGGCTTGATTGGTGTTCCCATAGCGACCGCAGAGCACAGCTGGCTCAGTGAGACGTCAGGAGATTGATTGATGGCTATGTCCAGCAGCCCGAGAAGATGGGCTGTGTAGGTAGGTTGTGTGTGTGTGAGCACAGACTTGTTGCAGCTTCCATCTAGTCCCTGGTTATCCAGTGTTCTATCAACCACAGTTGGTTGATGCACTTTATCATGAGGTTAGTTCTCTTTTAGCTATGGGCTAGCTGGTTTAGATTTAACCACCTTTTTTTGTGTTACAGTGCAAAACAAGATAACAAGCCAGAATTGTAACGATTTTAAGTGTCAATTGTATTGATGGTGATAAATATTCATATTAATTTGGGATAATTGTCATTATTCTCCATAATTGCCACCCTCTCTGATTCAATTATGGATCCGAGCTGTGCCTCAGCCCTGACGCGCGCGCGCACACACACTCTCACACACGGGTGCTCTCTCAAACACACATGGAAACAATAGAGCTAGCCTATAGTTTATCATAATCCTCATTCACTTGGGAGGCCGGGGGAGGAAGCTACTCTCTTCCTCTGTCACACACACACGCACATACACCCGCATGCGCGCACACACCAAACCCTCACACATGTCTGGTACACACACCGTACAGGCACACACACTCTCCAGGGCTGTGAGAAGGAAGAGTGATGGCCTATAAACCCCCTCATGATTAGCGCTTGGCTCGGGGCGCAACAGCGGTTAGGAACAATGTGTCACCGCATAAATCCTAATTGAAATGTGATGTTCTGGTGGGGGCTTTGGGGAGGGGGGGGGGGCTGAGGGGTGGAGGAGAAGGGGGGATAGTCTGGTCTGCAAACTGGCACGGTTGAGGGGGCTCCAGCCTGTGCCTCTTCCCCCCGCCCCCCTCTGTCTCCCCCTCCTCCCACCCGCCGTGCTCAGTGGGATCTGCAGGCTCTAATCTGTTCTGCTTGGAAAGCTCCAACGGGCACTTTTCTCTCTCTGCTACACACACTTGGGCAAATACACACACATACTGAAATAGGCACACACACACTTAGACACATAGATTTTCTTATACACATTAACACACACACACACAGTGAGACGCGCGCTCACACACGCTCCAACAGGCACTGCCCCCTGTCTGCATCTGGACCCTGGAGTCTGTCCTTCTGTTTTTGTTTTTTTCATCTCTATATATGGATGGCAGTTCGTTTTTAGGATGTGATTCTGAACTTAATGATGGTTTTTGTTTTAAACTTAATTTGGCTTCTCTTGCTTTTTGTTCAGTCTTTCAGGATTGATGCTACTGTGTATCATGATTAATGCCTAGGTGTATATGTATTTCCACTGTAAATTGTCAGTCAACGTCTGCTATGTTCTAGGCCTGGTGCGTGTCGTTTCCCAGTCACAATGAAATCATCTCTCACCCGCTCCCTCTCTCTTCACCGGATGTGGAAAGTAGAACTCTGTAATTCAACCTCTCTCTCCTTCTTTCTCAATCGTGCTCTCTCGCTCCCTCTCTCCATCCCAGGCTATGAGAAGTATAACTCGGTGCGCGCCGACCCTGCACTGTGTTTCTTGGAGCGGGTGGGCATGCCTGACGCCAAGGCCATCGCTGCAGAGCAGAGGGGGGCGGACATGATGGCAGATGGTCCGGAGGGGTAAGACACTCCACCAAAATTCACCACCACCTCTTTTCCCCTCTTCCTCCTCCTCTTTTTCTTATCAACCTCCTGTCCCCGTCACCCTCCAACTCATCTTCCTTCCTGTCTCTCCCTCCTATTTGTTTGTTTTTCGACCTGTCTTGGTCTCCCTCTCTCCACTCGATCTTCCTTTCCCTCCCTGACCTCCCATCTCCAATTTCCCTCAATATTCTCTTCCTGGCTGTCTACCACTTTTTCCCTTGCTCCTTTGTTTGATTCTGTTTAAGTTTAAAACTAATTTCTCTTCTCTCTCTTCATCCCTCCATCCCTGGTTCTTTGTGTGTACAGAGAGGATGAGGACCCAGAGTACAAGCCTCTCCGCATGCCCTTTAAAGATGAGATGGATGACTTCACTAACTCTCCCCTTGATGACAAAGAGGAAGCTATGGACGTTGAGAGTGGTGAATGTAAGTGGAGCGGCCATCTCTGCTTTCACATGATGTAGCACTATGTCGACCACAATTTTGGGATAAATTCAATAAAAAGCTTGACAGTGTATTATTTACTAGCAATCTGTCTGATGATTCACCATCCATCAATCCTTAGTTCAAAATATATTTATTTTTATATCAAACCACCAATGTACGCACCCAAAGAAAACAAAATTGCTTTTCATAACCATCTCAACTTCTTTGTCCTAGTCCTAATATTCCACCCTTTTCTCCTCCCCCTCACAGCTAAACCAGGTGAGAATGGAGCAGGCAGCAGAGGGGCGGGTCGTCTGTACTGGCCGGCAGCTTCGGCCCTCACCGCTAGACTCCGCCGCCTCATCACTGCCTACCAGCGGACGCACAAACGTGAGCAGCTCCGCCAGGAGGCCATGGCCCGGCCCGACGGCCGGCGCCGGCGGCGGCCCCGAGAACAGCTACTCTCCATGGTCACAGATGGTGGAGGGGCCTACATGCATGAGGGCGGAGCCTTCATGGCAGAGGGCAGTCCTTATATGGCCAAGGGCGGAGCATTCATTCCCGAGGCGACGGCTCTCCTGGCGGAAGGAGGGGCCTTCTTCAAAGAGAGGCGTCAAAGGTATAGAAACATTAATAGTTTGATTGGTTGATTAGATATTTTCGAGGCACACTTCCATTCAGATTTCTTAGGATATATTATACACCATAAACAATATGTATATAATAAAAATTTCAGTTTCTTACCCGGCTGTATGGAAGGCAGTACAGTCAAGAGTTTCTTGAAGTTCTATCAACTTCCTGTATTATTGTTTGGTGCTTGTTTGAGAAGCGCTACTTGTAACATGATGTATGTACTACAGTACCCATAATGCTCCAGTCTCCTAATCAATACACTACTCATACATTGCTTTCCATCCCATTGGTTGTTGGATTAACCCTTCCGTGTCTCGTCGTCAGGTGGACCAGGCGTGAGGAAGCCGACTTTTACCGCGTGGTGTCCACGTTTGGCGTGATCTATGACACGGCCCGTCAGCGCTTTGACTGGACCCAGTTTAGGGCCTTCGCCCGTCTGGACAAGAAGACTGACGAGAGCCTAGAGAAATACTACTTCTCCTTCGTGGCCATGTGCAAACGGGTGTGTCGCATGCAGGTCAAGACCGACACAGGTAAATTCCCTCACACATTTAATTACAGAGAGCTCTTGAACACAACTTCAGCCATACCTACATTTACTTAAGCTAAAGCAAAGGATCATTCCCTGGAAAGACTGACTAGATTAACAACTATTTTCCTCTCTCCTCACCCCCCCCCCCCCCCCCCCCCTCCCTCTGTCTCTCTGGCAGAGCTCCCAGACCCCACCCTGATCATTGACCCCATCACGGAGGAACGGGCATCACGCACCCTTTACCGCATCGAGCTGCTGCGCCGCATCCGCGAGCAGGTGTTGCCCCACCCCCTGCTGGGCGAGCGCTTGCGCCTCTGCCAGCCCAGCTCTGACCTGCCGGAGTGGTGGGACTGCGGCAGGCACGACCGCGACCTCCTCCTGGGCGCCTCCAAGCACGGTGTGAGCCGCACCGACTACCACATCCTCAACGACCCAGCCTTGGGCTTCCTTGAGGCCCACAGGAAGTTCACCAAGGGGGGAGCGGCTGGGGCGCCTCAGCCGCCCCGCGATGGAGCTCCCTCTACTGCCTCTGAGCAGACTGCTGCTGAGAAACCCTCTCATGTCAAAGAGGATGTGGAAAGCAAGGAGGTGAAAGAGGAAGGTGACAACGACCTTCCATGTACTAAAGCTGAGAAACCAGACGAGCAGGAAGGCAAGGAAGACGAGATGGAGGGAGAGAAGGAAGAGAAGGCTGTGTCTCCCAAGAAGGAGTTGAAGGACGAGAAGGCTAAGGAGGAGGGAGATGACCTAAAAGACGAGGAAGACCAAGAACTGAAGGAGGAGAAAATGGAGGTCAACGGTGATTCTGACGGAGAGTCTTCCAAGGAGGCCGGACCTGAGAAAGAAGACACTCCCAATGAGGACGTCGGGGACCAGGACAAGAATCCAGAATTCCAGGAAAAACCGGAGTCTTCCAACGCATCGGAAGAACGGGAAACCAAGAAGGAGAAAGAAGGGAGTCCAGCCAAGTCTCCCAAATCTCTCAATCCAGTGGCTGAGAAAGGCCTCGAAGAGGAGGATGAGGAGAAGATGGAGGAAGACGACAAGTCTGAGAAGTCGTCTCAAGCTGAAGGTATGTCTTACTCCCAACTCCATTGCTAAAAATATAGCTTTTCTCAAGGATAAATTCAATTTTAGGGTGTGAATTCATGCAACACCCGTGGGTCTGTGTAGAGGTCTATACTATAGACCGTTGGGCCATGCAAGTGCATGACTAACTACTCTGTTGAAGCCAGCCCCAACACAGTAAATGCTTTAGCTGGCATTTAGAAACGACCATATGTCTGTATGTAGTCTATTTAAGCTTGCTGCTTCGTGTTGAATTGAAGATTCACTGTATGACCCTTCTCGTATACTGCTGTTGCTAATTTTGAGAAAGCACTACATGAAGCCATTTCTAGATTCTCTTGTGGCTGCAATTGACCAAGCGTTGTCGTCATTTTTCAGTTGGTGCCACCTCTGAGCAGAAGAACTTTGACGAGGAGAGCAATGCCTCACTGAGCACCACGGCCAGAGACGAGACCCGTGATGGGTTCTGCCCCGAGGATGGAGAACCCTCAGCCATCCAAAGAACCTTCTCCTTCTCTTTCTGGCCAAAGGTTTGTAGAACAAAGATGTACATTAATTCACAGATACATGCTCATATTCATTTAGTGGGGAAATATATACTGAACAAATAATTATATAAATGCAACATGTAAAGTGTTGGTCCCATGTTTCACGAGCTGAAATAAAATATCCCAGAAATGTTCTATACTCACAAAAAGCTTATTCCTCTAAAATGTTGTGCACAAATTTGTTTACATTCCTGTTAGTGAGCATTTTCTCCTTTGCTAAGATAATCCATCCACCTGACAGGTGTAGCATATCAAAAAGCTGATTAAACAGCATGACCAATACACAGGTGCACCTTGTGCTGGGGACAAAAGGCCACTATAAAATGTGCAGTTTTGTAACAAAACACACTGTCACAGATGTCGCAAGTTGAGAGGGAGTGTGTAATTGGCCTGCTGGCTGCAGGAATCTCAATCAGCACTGTTGCCAGAGAAATTAATGTTCCTTTCTCTACCATAAGCTGCCTCCAACGTCATTTTAGAGAATTTGGCAGTACATACACCTGGCCTCTCAACCCAAGACCACGTGTAATCATGCCAGCCCAGGACTTCCACATCCGGCTTCTTCACTTGCGGGATCGTCTGAGACAAGCCACCCTGACAGCTGATGAAACTGGGTTTGCTCAACCAAAGAATTTCTGCACAAACTGTCAAACAGTCTCGGGGAATCTCATCTGTGTGCTCGTCATCCTCACCAGTGTCTTGACTTGACTCCATTTCGGCGTCATAACTTAATTTAGCGGTCACACCTGATTAGGGTTGAATGACAAGAACTCGGTTACCAAGAACCCAGTTACCACTCCCTTTCACTGGTATAAATAACTGTGAAACTGGTAAATTGTAATAAATGATTTATATGAACAGCATGGCATTAATTGGAACTGTTAAATTGTGTGGTCCAAATCTGGCATCTCTGCATGATGACTCATCTCAGTATGGAGCGGCAGTTCAAAATGCATGTAGACCTTTCATCTCATGGTAACTTTTTTTCTTGTGACCTATGCCACAGTAATATAAAGACTGAATGTGCGTCGAAGTTACCCATCTCCATCTGGCTTGTTTTTTAATTGTAAAGATTACAATTTTTATTTTATTTTAAGAGTTAAAACAGTTTATCACTCGAATATTGTTGCTTTGACTCCATTCAAATTGCATCCAAAATAGAAATTTGTGCTATATATATGTAGGGCTATATATCAATCTAGATGTCGTAGCCAACCTCTTTCAGGTAATAAATTCAATGCCGTATTAGCCTTAGATAATTAATGTTGGGTTATGCATAAAAATCTTCTGATTCTTGCGCAACACGCAAGCACCTGTGCGCCACTGGCCTCTACTTAAAAAAACACTTCTTAGCTCTTGGAATCCCAGGAAAAGCTCATCTAGAATAGCTTGCTTGACTTTTTTTGTTGCAATTATTCAGACCGTAACATTCAATCATCACGAAGAGAAGTGAAAGCCTTCTGAATCTAGTCATATATTATTCAAGGATAACATTAGAATTATGAAGATAAGGACAACAAAACTTATTTAATTCAAATGTTGAAAATGAGGTAAGAATGAAGCAACAATAGATTAGGTAGGCAAATAACTTTAAGGGAAATATTATGAAAGGTAGAGTGCATTTGGAAAGTATTCATTCTGACCACTTGACTTTTTCGACATTTTGTTACGTTACAGCCTTATTCTAAAATTGATTAAATAAATATTTTTTCTCCGCAATCGACACACAATACCCCATAATAGGCACACACTATACAGTGGTTTGTGCGAGTATTCACCCCCCTTGGCATTTTTCCTATTTTATTGCCTTACACCCTGGAATTAAAATGGATTTTGGGGGGGTTCTATCATTTGATTTACACAACATGCCTACCACTTTGAAGATGCAAAATATTTTTATTGTGAAACAAATAAGAAATGCAGAAATTACAGCTGTAAGTCTCTTGGGGTATGTCGCTATAAGCTTGGCACATCTTGCCACTGGTATTTTTGCCCATTCTTCAGGGCAAAACTGCTCCAGCTCCTTCAAGTTGGATAGGTTCTGCTGGTGTACAATAAGATGTACATTATGTAGGGGGCTTTCTGACGCCACGGGGCCAGGGTATCCAGGCAACAGGCCCGGGATGTCGAAGAACTGACGACGGTTGGCGGGCCACTTGCCCTTGATGACCGCCTCGCAGATGTTGTCCATGCGGTTGATCATTACGCGATCAAGTCATACCACAGATTCTCAATTGGATTGAGGTCTGGGCTTTGACTAGGCCATTCCAAGACATTTAAATGTTTCACCTTAAACCACTCAAGTGTTGCTTTAGCAGTATGCTTAGGGTCATTGCCTTGCTGAAAGGTGAACCTCTGTCCCAGTCTCAATTCTCTGGAAGACTAAAATAGTTTAACCCTTCAAGAATTTCCAAGTATTTAGCACTATCCATCATTCCTGTAGTTTCCCAGTCCCTGCTGATGAAAATTATCCCCACAGCATGATGCTGCCACCACCATACTTCACTGTGTGGATGGTGTTCTTGGGGTGATGTGAGGTGTTGGCTGTGTGCCAGACAGCTTTTTTCTGACCACTCTTCCATAAAGCCCAGCTCTGTGGAGTGTACGGCTTAGTGGTCCTATGGACAGATACTCCTATCTCCTCTGGAGTTTTGCAGCTCTTTCAGGGTTATCTTTGGTGCCTCTCTGATTACTGCCCTCCTTGCCTGGTCTGTGAGTTTTGGTGGGTGGCCCTCCTTTGGCAGGTTTGTTGTGGTGCCATATTCTTTCCATTTTTTAATAATGGATTTAATAGTGCTCTGTGGGATGTTCAGTTTCAGATATTTTTCTATGACCCAACTCTGATCTGTACTTCTCCACAACTTTGTCCCTGACCTGTTTGGAGAGCTCCTTGGTCTTCATGGTGCCACTTGCTTGGTGGTGCCCCTCGCTTAGTGGTGTTGCAGACTCTGGGGCCTTTCAGAACGTGTGTGTATATATATATACTCAGATCATGTGACAGATCATGTGAAACTTAGATTGCACATGTGGACTATATTTAACAAATTATGGGACTTCTGAAGGTAATTGATTGCACCATATCTTATTTAGGGGCTTCATAGCAAAGGGGGTGAATACATATGTATGCACCACTTTTCTGTTTTTTTTATTTTATATTTTTAAACAATTATTTTTTTCCACTTCACCAAATTGGACTTTTGTGTGTCCATTACATGAAAATACATTTAAATTACAGGTTGCAACAAAATATGAAAAACGCAGAGGGGGATGAATACTTTTGCTAGGCACACACTATAAACATAAGGTACTTGAACAGTTCAGTATTAAAGAAATAACACATCAGTTTACGTAAAGAAATAAAATGGAGAACAACTGGAGCGATATGCCCTGTTCAAGTTGGACCCCACTCTATCATCAAAGTACTTCTCTAGTTGTATTAACCCATTCCTCTGTGCGCCATTTTTACTTTCCAGGATCGCGTAATGATCAACCGCATGGACAACATCTGCGAGGCGGTCATCAAGGGCAAGTGGCCCGCCAACCGTCGTCAGTTCTTCGACATCCCGGGCCTGTTGCCTGGATACCCTGGCCCCGTGGCGTCAGAAAGCCCCCTGCAGAGGCGGGGCCTGGCCGAGCTGTCAATGGTGGCGGCTGCTCAGACGAGCTTCAGCGGCAGCGAAGACCTCACCCTCTCGCCACAGGTTAACGTAAGTAGTAAAAAAAATAATTATTTAAAAACGCCCACTCAACAGATTTAGTTTGTACATACCGGTTAACATAACATGCATCTCAGATTGGTCTTGGAAAATGAAATGTATTCATACAGATATATAGGGTGAGGTCTGAAAATGAATATTCCCTTATTACTACATAATTTACTTCAATAACTTAATTTTACTTTCAAACCAGTGTCCCAATTTTCTACATTGATTTTCAATCTAATGTACACTGCTCAAAAAAATAAAGGGAACTAAAATAACACATCCTAGATCTGAATGAATTAATGAAATATTCTTATTAAATACTTTTATCTTTACATAGTTGAATGTGCTAACAACAAAATCACACAAATTGTCAATGGAAATCAAATTTATCAACCCATGGAGGTCTGGATTTGGAGTCACACTCCCTACAACGCCTGGGCATGCTCCTGATGAGGTGGCGGATGGTCTCCTGAGGGATCTCCTCCCAGGCCTGGACTAAAGCATCCGCCAACTCCTGGACAGTCTGTGGTGCAACGTGGCGTTGGTGGATGGAGCGAGACATGACGTCCCAGATGTGCTCAATTGGATTCAGGTCTGGGGAACGGGCGGGCCAGTCCATAGCATCAATGCCTTCCTCTTGCAGGAACTGCTAACACACTCCAGCCACATGAGGTTGGAAGTAGGAGGAACCCAGGGCCAACCACACCAGCATATGGTCTCACAAGGGGTCTGAGGATCTCATCTCGGTACCTAATGGCAGTCAGGCTACCTCTGGCGAGCACATGGAGGGCTGTGCGCCCCCCCCCAAAGAAATGCCACCCCACACCATGACTGACCCACCGACAAACCGGTCATGCTGGAGGATGTTGCAGGCAGCAGAACGTTCTCCACGGCGTCTCCAGACTGTCACATCTGTCACGTGCTCAGTGTGAACCTGCTTTCATCTGTGAAGAGCACAGGGCGCCAGTGGCGAATTTGCCAATCTTGGTGTTCTCTGGCAAATGCCAAACGTCCTGCACGGTGTTGGGCTGTAAGCACAACCCCCACCTATGGATGTCGGACCCTCATACCACCCTCATGGAGTCTGTTTCTGACCGTTTGAGCAGACACATGCACATTTGTGGCCTGCTGGAGGTAATTTTGCAGGGCTCTGGCAGTGCTCCTCCTTGCACAAAGGTGGAGGTAGCGGTCCTGCTGCTGGGTTGTTAACCTCCTGCGGCCTCCTCCACGTCTCCTGATGTACTGGCCTGTCTCCTGGTAGTGCCGCCATGCTCTGGACACTACGCTGACAGACACAGCAAACCTTCTTGCCACAGCTCACATTTATGTGCCATCCTGGATGAGCTGCACTACCTGAGCCACTTGTGTGGGTTGTAGACTCCGTCTCATGCTACCACTAGAGTGAAAGCACCGCCAGCATTCAAAAGTGACCAAAACATCAGCCAGGAAGCATAGGAACTGAGAAGTGGTCACCACCTGCAGAACCACTCCTTTATTGGGGGTGTCTTGCTAATTGCCTATCATTTCCACCTGTTGTCTATTCCATTTGCACAACAACATGTGAAATGTATTGTCAATCAGTGTTGCTTCCTAAGTGGACAGTTTGATTTCACAGAAGTGTGATTGACTTGGAGTTACATTGTGTTTAAGTGTTCCCTTTGTTTTTTTTGAGCAGTGTATTTATAAAGCCCTTTTTACATCAGAAGATGTAAAGTGCTAAACAGAAACCCAGCCTAAAACCCCAAACAGCAAGCAATGCAGATGTAGAAGCACAGTGGCTAGGAATAACTCCCTAGGAAGGAACCTGGAGGAACCAGGTTCCAAGGGGTGGCCAGTCCTCTTCTGGCTGTGCCAGGTGGAGATTTATAAGAGTACATGGCCATTAAGGACAGGTTGTTCATAGATGACCCGCGGGGTCAAATAATAATCAGTGGTTGTAGAGGGTGCAACAGGTCAGTACCTCAGGAGTAAATGTCAGTTGGCTTTTCATAGCCGGTGAACAGGTCAGGGGTCCTAGCCGCAGGCAGAACAGTTGAAAATGTTGCAGCAGCACGACCAAGTGGACTGGGGACAGCAAAGAGTCATCAGACAAGGTGGTCTGGAGGCATGATCTTAGGACTCAGGTTCTCCAGGAGGGGGTAGAGAGAATTAGAGGGACCCTACTTAAATTAACACAGGACACCAGATAAGACAGGAGAATTACATCAGATATAAAACTGACACTAGCCCTCCCGCCGGGCACATAGACTAATGCAGCATAGCTACTGGTGACTGAGACGGGGCCAACCAGGCAAGATATAACCCCACCCACTTTTCCAAAGCACAGCCCCTACACCACTAGAGGGATATCAACAGACTACCCATTTACTACACTGAGACAAGGCTGAGTATAAACCACATATCTCTTCCACACAAGCCCGAGGGGGCGCAAAACCGGACAGGAAGATCACGTCTGTAACTCAACCCACTCAAGTGTCGCTCCCCTCCTAAGGACGGCATGGAAGAGCACTAGTAAGCCAGTGACTCAGCCCCTGTAATAGGGTCTGAAGCAGAGAATCCCAGTGGAGGGGAAGCCGGTCAGGTAGAGACATCAAGGGCGGTTCGTCGCTCCAGTGCCTTGTCTTTCACCTTGTCACCCCTGGGCCAGACTACACTCAATCATAGGACCTATTGAAGAGATGAGTCTTCAATAAAGACTTAAAGGTTGAGACCGAGTCTGCGTCTCTCACATGGATAGGCAGACCATTCCATAAAAATGGAGCGCTATAGGAGAAAGCCCTGTCTCCTGCTGTTTGCTTAGAAATTCTAGGGACAATTAGGAGGCCTGCGTTTTGTGACCGTACGTGTAGGTATGTACGGCAGAACCAAATCGGAGAGATGGGAAGGTGCAAACCCATGTGGCGCTTTGTAGGATAGCAGTAAAACCTTGAATTCTCAACCCTATATTTCCCTCTCGCTCTGTAAAGGAGGATGCTCTGAGCATGTCGTTGCCAAAGCAGCGTCGTCGCAGGCGGAGGAAGGTGGAGATTGAGGCGGAGCGCGCCGCCAAACGAAGGAACCTGATGGATATGGTGGCTCAGCTCAGAGAGTCTCACCAACCTGAGTCCCAGAGCCAGGCCATGGACCTCACCAAGGTAGGGTCTTTAGAATGTTATGAATTAATTCTAAATTTAGAAATATCTATCACTTTTTACAACTGCATTGTATTTTTTTGAATTACACTTTTTGGTCAGAGTGGTGTCCTACGGATCAGGTTTGACGAGTTAGCGAGGTAACCCTGGTCAACTCTTGAGTTCAACTCAGGATAACCAGTCGTACCAATGTATGTGGCTCACCTTTCAGTCAGGTAAATCTCTATGGCAATGAATCCTACAGAACTAACCTATTCCAGGGCTGGGTAACTCATGACTAACTCATTTATCCTGAATGAAGTGTCTGAGCAGTGAGTTGAGGACCAATTAAATACGGATTCCCTCCCTCTCACAAAGATAGTGCCATCCTCTTCATTTGAGGAAGAAGACTGATTTTTTTATTTTTTTATTATCAAATGTTTTGTTGGTATTGTAAAAAAAATAAAGTATTTATCACATTATTTAGTAATGACAAAAGGCATTTGGTATTATACAGGGACAGTGACTTTTATATGACAAGTGTTATTTCGGTAAAATCATTTTATTGATAGTGGTGGGGGTTGCTCATTCATTGATAAGCGTGTTAATGATAATTAGGGTGTTAGGGGTGTTAATGATACGTAATAAAATAAAGACCTCACTTCTAAAAGCATATTTCTCATCATACCATACCCTGCTGAATTCGCAAGAGAACTTTTCCTTGATTATGATTGACAAATCTAAATGCGTCACAGTTACGAGACTGCTCGAATTATCGGCAGGCGGACAAGCAATACCCACCATTGTAGTACGGATGAAGCCTGAGCTGGAATGTGAAGGGAACTGAAGCTGGTTCGCTTTAGAGAACCCTGAGCAGATCTAGCTTGCTTCGTATGATACCCCTCTGGTCTCCCTGATATGTATGAGTAAAATTGATCCCACTGAAATAAAGCATTTTAATATTTATCACATCTATTTATATAAAGGAATCAAGTATGTAAAGCACTATGGTCATATTAGTTGCCATGTAAATTAACCTCTTTGTTACAGGCATTGCATTTTAGTCTATACATTGACTTTAAGTTTCCATATTGCTTATCATTGGGACTTATTCTGCTCCAGGGCATGCATCACCACAAGGCAGCGTCGTCCCTGGCGGGCTACTCCAGTAGCAGCATGGTGCCTTCTGCTACCCTCAAGGCTCAGATGGAGCTGCTACAGGCGGCCACGCCTTCCAGACATAGGGCCAATGGCTCATTGGCCGATGCTGACCTGCCCACCCGGAGGAGACGAGGCCGCAGGAAAAATGTGGAGGGGCTAGAGCTGCTGTTTATCAACAACAAGAGAGGAGCCACGGTACACAGCATGGTCACTAACAGTCACATTTTATTAATTTATTAAAGGTCCATGCAGCGTTTTTTAAATTGCAATATCAAATGGGTTCTGTGATTGTGTTAAATTAAAATGGTCAAAAAGAAACAAACAATTTTGCTAGGACTGTCTGAGAGAGTTCTGAGTTGGAAGGGGGAACTGAAAACTAGCTCTTATTGGCAGAGCGGTTTTGAACTGTTATTGGTCTTACTAATTTACCGGCCAAAACAGCTCTTTTTAAAAAATTGAGATGTGTATGTATATATGCAGTACTCATTCAAGGGTTTTTCTTTATTTTGACTATTTTCTACATTGTAGAATAATAGTGAAGATGTCAAAACTATGAAATAACACATGGAATCATGTAGTAACCAAAAAAGTGTTTGGTTGTATTTTATATTTGAGATTCTTCAAAGTAGTCACCTTTTGCCTTGACAGCTTTTCACACTCTTGGCATTCTCTCAACCAGCTTCACCTGGAATGCTTTTCCAACAGTCTTGAAGGAGTTCCCACATATGCTGAGCACTTGTTGGCTGCTTTTCCTTCACTTTGCAGTCCAAATCATCCCAAACCATCTCAATTGGCTTGAGGTCGGGTGATTGTGGAGGCCAGGTCATCTGATGCAGCACTCCATCACTCTCCTTCTTGGTCAAATAGCTCTTACACAGCCTGGCGTTGTGTTGGTTCATTGTCCTGTTGAAAAACAAATGATAGTCCCACTAAGTGAAAACCAGATAAGATGGCATATTGCTGCAGAATGCTGTGGTAGCCTTGCTGGTTAAGTGTGCCTTGAATTCTAAATAAGTGTCACCAGTAAAGTACCATCACACCACCTCTTCCATGCTTAACGGTCGGAACCACACATGCGGCGATCACCTGTTCAACTACTGTCTCAAAGACACTGAGTTTGGAACCAATAATCTCAAATTTGGACTCATCAGACCAAATTACAGATGTCCACCGGTTTAATGTCCATTGCTTGTGTTTCTTGGCCCAAGCAAGTCTTCTTATTGGTGTCCTTTAGTGGTTTCTTTGCAGCAATTTGACCAATTTGATGTTGAAATGTCTGTTACTTGAACTCTGTGAAGCAGTTATCTGAAGTGCAGTTAATTGCTGATTTCCTCAGTTTACTCTGGGGCTTCCTTTCCTGTGGCGGTACTCATGCGAGCCAGTTTCATCATAGCACTTGATGGTTTTTGAGACTGCACTTGAAGAAACTTTCATCGTTCTTGATATTTTCCTGATTGGCTGACCATGTCTTAAAGTAATGGACTGTTTTATCTTTCCTTGTTTGAGCTGTTCTTGCCATACTATGGAATTGGTCTTTTACCAAATAGGGTTATCGTCTGTATACCACCCGTACCTTGTCACAACACAACTGATTGTCTCCAAAGGCATTAAGAAGGAAAAATTCCACAAATTAACTTTTAACAAGGCACACCTGTTAATTGAAATGCGTTCCATGTGACAACCTCATGAAGCTGGTTGAGAGAATGCCAAGAGTGTGCAAAGCTGTCATCAAGTCAAAGGGTGGTTTACTTAGAGGAATCTCATATGTTTAACATGTTTTTGGTTAATGCATGATTCCACATGTGTTAATTGCAGTAAACTAATGGACAGCAACACTTAGGCTTCTACTTCCAGCTTATATACATTTTACAATGGTCATCTTTTTGTTTGTTTTTAGTCCCACCTTCAGTTACCCTCAACCCCTCCCATCTATCTGAAGACCATCCAGTTTTGATTTCTATTTGCCATATATTTTTCAACTGTTGCGTTTCACAAACGTTCTGAACCTATATACATTTTACGGACACAGTATATTTTACGTTAGTGATTTTATTTTTAGTCCCTCCCTTCAGCTCCACTCAAGCAGCTCTTACCGAGCTTCCCAAACTCTGTTCTCGGGATCCCCCTTTTTTTTCCTAGAACTACACAGCTGACTCGACTAATCATCTAGCTTTGATTCTTTTGAATCTGTTGTGTAGTGCTAGAACAAAAACCAAAATGTGCACCCTTTGTGGTCCCCAGGACCACGTTTGGGAAATGTTGTCTTACACTTAAAGGGCATTATCATAATTTTCAACAATTTCAGTATTATTCCAACCTTAGTGCGAAAATGTATTTAAAACACAGGAAATCATGTTTCGGACAGCATTGGACCTTTTAATAAATGGTTATAAGGAACCTGATAGAAAACAGGTTCAACGGGAAAAAGTCTGAATTCAGTTTTAGAAATTGTCAAATGAACACGAGTTTGACTGGGATATCTCAATTAGACTAACGTACATTTAAATACAAGTTTGACAGGACTTTGATCAAATTTCATACAAAATCAAACATTTTAGATACAATTTGAATAGCTCAACTTGACATGGTAATGAATGTTGAGTTAACCTTTCCCGGTCTTCACCCCGTCCCCCGTCCCCCTCTATAGGAGGATTCCGAGGGGACCAAAGCGTCAGTGGAGGGGGTGCAGATGCCCCCGCGCTCCTACCGCCACAACATTCCCAGTCCCAGCGCCTCCGCCCGCGTCCCCTCTGTCAGCGCTATGGAGGACGGGGACCCTGGTACCCCCTCTGACAAGGACCTGAGGGACTGGCTCAGACAGCACCCCACGTACACAATGGACATGCCTACTGCATACACACCAGTATGTACTTCAATAAACTGGAATACAGTCTAGTTGTTTACCAGATGTCCCTATACAGTAGAACTATCCCATCAGTGTGGAATATGAGCATATCCCCTACCTTCAACCCCCTGTTCCCTTTCCTAAATCAGATCTTACACCATCCCCTTCAGTGATTTAAAATATGGTTACAGAATATAACATTTAGCTATTCTAATTCGTAACGGTTATAGTGTCTATCATGAAGTATTCAAGAATTTCATGTCTGGTCCTGTTGTGATTCCTAATCCCTGTCCACACTACTGTCTGTCTCTCTGTAGAAGAGTGAGGAATTGCTCCTCTCCTCCCAGTTCCCCAAACCCAAGCAGAAGCGGCACCGCTGCCGAAACCCCAACAAGATCGACATCAACACTCTCACCGGAGAAGAGAGGGTTCCCGTGGTCAACCGGAGAAACGGCAGAAAGGTAGGGGTTCTTTTCAGTACAGTACAAATTAGCTTTGTCACAAATGCATTGGTCGCCATTTGGCAACAGTTTCAATTTGGCCTTTCATAGCAAAACTGAAGGTATTGCTATCTTGTCAAACAATTTGTTCCTCTTTTTTTCCCAGATGGGTGGAGCCATGGCGCCGCCCATGAAGGAACTGCCCCGATGGCTCCTGGAGAACCCAGAGTTTGCCATCGCTCCTGACTGGACCGACATTGTCAAGCAATCGGTGAGTCTCTTGTCATTCTCCCGGTTAGCCCTCAAATGATTCCAATCAGCACTTGTTTTAGATTTTAACCTTATCAGTTGGAAACTGATGTTTGAGGAGAAATGAATGCCGAATTGCAAAATTGCTGTTTGACTAACTATCCACGGTCTCTTCCCCTATTCCACAGGGCTTCCTCCCTGAGGCCATGTTCGACCGTCTCCTGACTGGGCCCGTGGTGCGCGAGGAGGGCGTCCGTCGTCGGGGGAGACGCCCCAAATCGGAGATCGCCAAAGCGACGGCGGCTGCTGCGGCAGCTCAGGCCCAGGCTGCATCATCCGGGGGCCTAAACCCTCTGCTGATGAATGGCCTGTTTGGAGGCATGGACCTCACCAGCCTGCAGGGCCTACAGAGCTTCCAGAGTCTTCAGCTACAGCTCATGGGCTTCCCCGGCATGGGGGGGTCTGACTCTAAACACGCCTCAGCCATGCTGCCTCTCATGCTACCTGGTATGGCTGGTATGGGCGGCCTGCCAAACATGTTTGGCCTGGGAGGCCTGTTCGGAAATAACCTGGCAGCTGCCTCGGCTGCAGCCACGCCCGCTACAGCCTCCAACGGCACCAATGACGAGGGCGATTCGGACGAGACGTCAAAGAGAGACGACGGGGAGGGCGGAGAAGAGGGGGATGAGGACAAGGAGAAGGACACTGGGTTGGAGGCGGAGTCGAGTGAGGCTAACAGGGACGCCGCGGCTCTGAACGCAGCCGCTGCCGCAATGGCCGCCTCCGGAATGTCGGCCAGCTCCCTTGCCTTCAACCCCTTCCTGCTGTCCACCATGGCCCCTGGGCTCTTTTCCCCCTACATGTTCCTGCCCCCTGGCCTGGGAGGTCTCACTATGCCTGGCTTTCCCCCCACCACCCTGGCTGACCTGCAGAACGCTATGGCTGGAGCCATGGGGGCTGCTTCTGGAGCTCAGGGCCAGGAGAAGGAGCCCGGCCAGGCTGGCCCCGCCCCGGACCGCCCTGCCGCATCTACCGCAGACCCAGAGACAGCCGACGACAGTGACTCAGCAGAGAGCCTGGAGAAGACGGCCGAGTCGTCTGCCCTAGAAGACGAGGCCTCCGCATTGGCTGAGGAAGCTGACTCGCCACAAGACCTAGCGGCCGAGGATGAGGAGGAAGGAGAGGATGCCCCTGAGAAGAGTGACTGAAACTAAACTGGCCTTTGACCCCCCCCCCCCCCCCCCCCCCAGTGCTCTCATGACACGTTTACACACCAACTTGATATCCAAATTAGTTTTTTTGTTTTATTTGTCTTTGTTTCTTTTACAGGTAAAAATGAAAATCAGGGAGAGTATACTTAACTAAAAGGCTCTCACTGTAGCGTTAATAGCGTAGTCAGGGAAAAAGCAAACTGAACTAGAGTTTTGCAGATGTCAAAAGGGTGTTATTTTTGGTCTTTGTGCTCTCTGAACAGTGCATACTAGATGAGATGGAACATTTCCTCCGAAATATTATTATAGGAATGAATCGTTCCAATAGTGCTATGCTGCTTTTCTGTTTCTGTATTTTTTTGATTTTTTTTTACTCTCTTGATATTGTGAAATTAAGTAGCATCTCGTAACTCTCCATTGGCGTACAATTTAACGGCATTAAGCGTCTATATGCTGCTGATGAAAAGGATCTTGTTTTTTTTTGCTGTTTTACTGTTCTGCCTTGAAGAGCAGGATGAAGTCCTCACCTATCAGATGGCCTAATAATCTGACTGTTCCCAGTCTCTCACACTGATGATCTCCCACACAAGTCTACACACACCTGACTGTTTCTTCCTGTAATCTTACACACTAACAATCTAATCTCTGACTCTTCCCCGTCTCAATCGGACGGTCTTACCCTCACCCACCGTTCCTCTCCCAGTCTATGAAACGACCCCGTTACCCTTCTCAGTCAAACTCTTCCCAGTTCCAGTTTTCTGCCGCCTACTACTACTACTACTAACACCCATATTGTCTGACTCTTCCAAGTCACACTCGTTATAAAAACTGTTTTCCAGTCTCACACACTGATGGCCCTGACTCTCCTGACTGTTTTTAGTCTGACACACTGACAAAGCCAAGCAGGGGAGAGACCTCTCTTCCACAATGCGGAAGGAGACAGCAATAACCTAAGGCAGCTTTTGAATGTCTCAAACATCGCTCTCCCATTAAAACACAACCACAAGTGTCGGTGAAAAAGAGAAACTAAATCGCATATAAACGATGACATGAAAAAGTACTGCAATCAATTTGTCTCACACTATCCCTGTTGATGCACTGGTGTAAGAGTAAAATAATCAGGTACCTTTATTAGAACTATTGAATGGGCTTTTTGTTACTTTTAGCCACCAAGCTGAAATGCATTACCTCAATTCTAACTAGCCTTGAAGTTTACAGACATAAGTTGTAAATGTTTTCTTTTGTCTTTTTTTTTCTTTTTTTTTCTTTTTTACATCATGTATGATGAACTGTAGTTATGATGCTTTTAATAAAAGTGAATCATGATATTCGCCTAGGAAACCAAACCCGGAGTGCTTGTTGACCAGTTTTTTTTTTGTTTTTTTTAATTGGATGTTAAATGTACATGTCTATTTTGAGTGTTAAATGACCTTGGTTGATTCATGGTGGTGAAGTTATTACCCCCAGAATAGGAAAATAAAGGCTTTTTAAGTGCAGATGGACATATTTTTGCCAAATGTGATATCTACTAACAATTCAATAAAATCCACTACAATTAATCACATTTTAGAAATATTTCATTGCGCAATAAGCATAATAATTTGGCTGAAAACTAGAGCAATCACACCAACCTACCCTTCAGGAGGGAAGAAGAGGGGCCCCTGCTGAGATGTCTACCTTGGCTGCATGCCAGCTCACCTCTGACTGTGATCAGAAAGGTATTTATAGGTGAAAGCAATCTGATACAACCCTAATTAGGTGTATCTTTATGGCCGTGAAGAAGCCAACGGATGTGGTTAGGCCATTTTAGAATTTGACCAGTCATTGAGAGTCCTAAGGGTAACCAACTTGGATTCTTACTGGAGTGTTCGAACTCATGCCTTATATAAAATAGTCGTTCCGATAATGCTTTCAACCTTTTTTTTTATTCTGTATGTGTGGCTCATGCAGGAATCAAATCTATGATTTGTGCACAAAACACTGCCCCAACCAACTGGGCCATTGGAAGCATATGTTGGCTGGTGGGGTCTAGGGCCAGTGGGGTGGAGGCACAGGAGAGAGGAGGGGTAGGGCTAGTGGGAGACACTACAGCGCTTCCAGAGACTGGGGGCTGTCGGTCTGCTAACTCGGGCAGTCATAAATGGCAGCTCTCCCAATGGACCTGCTGATGTGACCCAAACTGACAGGAGGGGCAGACTGTGTGTGTGTGTGTGTGTGTGTGGCTGTGTGTGTGTGGCGGAGAGCAGCCTGTATGGTGGGGAGTTGGAGACCCTGTGTGTTTACTCAAGCGGATGGATGGGTGACTGGTTTTCCCCTGATAGACGTCTCTCATAATCGTGCGCTCTCGATGAAGTGGGTCGTGAAATCCATAGGACTCCCGTGATTTCCCAGCATGCATTGTGTCGGGGAAGCATTCAGTGTTAGACAGGGACACTTGACCAGGAAAAAAATTGTAATTATTCAGTACTTAGATGTTTTTATATAAAGATATTGAGAAATAATGACAGATTAAATAGTGCAGATAGCGTTGTAAAATCAAATCTGTTATTTCATTTTAAGGCCCAGTGCAGTCAAAATTAAGTTTCCTCTGTATTTAATATATTGTACTACAGCTGATGAAACTAACACTGTAGAAGGGTGAAAAAATGTGATCAGGGTTATTTCCTGATAGTTGCTGGTTGACAATACAAACTACACAGGACCTCAACAGGTTTCAGATGTATGGAGTTTTGGCTTGCCTGGTGACATCACCAAGCGATATGTTAATAGACCAATAACTAAGAGTTCCAATAATAACAACAGCTAGTTTTAAGAATACATATCCTTCCCATTAGCCCCTCCATCGCTTTGGTGCCTTTACCCTACCCACTCAGACCACTCCCAGAGATAAATAGTATTTTGCTAAAAAGCTATTTTTGTTACTTTTGTCCTTTTTTATGGAAAACTATTACAGTAAGGTACCTAATTGTTACCTGGAAATTATTTGATATTGAGATAAAAACAATCATAACAGCTGGACTTCAGTACTTCTCATATCATTCAATATTACCCTCCATTTTTTAAATTTAACTACGCAAGTCAGTTAAGAACAAATCCAAATCTCAGACTGGCCAATAAAAATAAAAGATTAAGATGGGCAAAAGAACACAGACACTGGACAAGGAACTCTGCCTAGAAGGCCAGCATCCCGGAGTCACCTCTTCACTGTTGACATTGAGACTGGTGTTTTGCAGGTACTATTTAATGAAGCTGCCGGTTGAGGATTTGTGAGTTGTCTGTTTCTCAAACTAGACACTAATGGACTTGTCCTCTTGCTCAGTTGTGCATCGGGGCTTCCCACTCTTTCTGTTCTGGTTAGAGACAGTTTTTGCTGTTCTGTGTAGTACACAGCGTTGTACGAGATCTTCAGTTTCTTGACAATTTCTCGCATGGAATAGCCTTCATTTCTCAGAACAAGAATAGACTGATGAGTTTCAGAAGAAAGTTATTTGTTTCTGGCCATTTTGAGCCTGTAATCAAATGCTGATGCTCCAGATACTCAACTAGTCTAAAGGCGGCCAGATTTATTGCTTCTTTAATCAGCACAACAGTTGCAAAAGGGCTTTCTAATGATCAATTAGCCGTTTAAAATGTTAAACTTGGATTAGCTAACACAACATGCCATTGGAACACAGGAGTGATGGTTGCTGATAATGGGCCTCTGTACGCCTATGTAGATATTTAATTAAAAATCAGCCGTTTCCAGCTACAATAGTCATTTACAACATTAACAATGTCTACACTGTATTTCGGATCAATTTGATGTTATTTAAATGGACAAAAAAGGTGAATTTCTTTCAAAAACAAGGACATTTCTAAGTGACCCCAAACTTTCCAATATTGCTCGTTCTGAAATGTCTATACTGTTAGACGTTTACTGCAATGCTGGAGCGAGATTCAAGCAAAGTGCCTTATTTCAGGTATTTTAAGTTTTAATGTCACGTGTACAAGTGCAGTGCTTTTCTTGCAAACTCTAAACACAACAATGCAGTCATCAATATCAATGTAGTACTAAAAATAACAAGGTAGAACAAAAACACAAGAAACAAAAATAAGAACACAAGAAGTAAGTAAGCTAAATACAGGGTCAGTTTAACATTGCCAATCTCTGTATGCGACAAATCAACTTTGATTTGAAGGCTGGCTTGCTGGTCTGAGACTAATCCTAATTGTGAGTTCATTTGGGTATGCTTGCATCCTTAAAGAGGCGATATTGTCAGTCGCCTCAACAGGTCTGACTGCTACACGTCTGGATACCATGAGGGCCTACATCTGCACCTTTCCATTGGTCTGCATGTTTTTCAGACTATTTCAAATGACTGGAGAATGTACTAGGGCATTAGCCTTGTCCCTAGCCTAGGTAAGATACCAGTATAACAGTGCCTTCACAGAGTATTTACACCCCTTGACTTTTTCCACATTTTGTTGTGCTGCAAGGTGGGATTCAACTTGATTTTAATAGTCATTGTTTTGTAAACAATCTACACCAAATACTCTGTAATGTCAAAATGGAAGAACAATTTGTTAAAATTCTAATGGAAAACAAACACTATATCTTGATTAGATAAGTATTCAAACCCCTGAATCAACATGTTAGAATCACATTTGGTAGTGAATTTCTGGGTAAGTCTTTAAGAGCTTTGCACACCGGGATTATACAATATGTGCCCATTATTCAACAAAATGTCTAGCTCTGTCAAGTTGGTTGATAATTGCTAGACAGCCATTTTTAAGACTTACCATAGATTTTCAAGACGATTTAAGTAAAACTTTAAGTAAGCAACTCAGGAACATTCAATGTCTTCTTGGTAAGCAACTCCAGCGTATATTTGGCCTTGTGTTTTAGGTAATTGCCCTGCTAAGAGGTGAATTTGTCTCCTAGTGTCTGTTGGAAAGCACACCGAACTAAGTTTTTCCTCTAGGATTTTGCCTGTGCTTAGCCTGTGCTTACCCATAACATGATGCAGCCACCACTATGCTTGAAAATACACTGCTCAAAAAAATAAAGGGAACACTTAAACAACACAATGTAACTCCAAGTCAATCACACTTCAGTGAAATCAAACTGTCCACTTAGGAAGCAACACTGATTGACAATAAATTTCACATGCTGTTGTGCAAATGGAATAGACAACAGGTGGAAATTACAGGCATTTAGCAAGACACCCCCAATAAAGGAGTGGTTCTGCAGGTGTGGACCACAGACCACTTCTCAGTTCCTATGCTTCCTGGCTGATGTTTTGGTCACTTTTGAATGCTGGCGGTGCTTTCACTCTAGTGGTAGCATGAGATGGAGTCTACAACCCACGTAAGTGGCTCAGGTAGTGCAGCTCATCCAGGATGGCACATCAATGCGAGATGTGGCAAGAAGGTTAGCTGTGTCTGTCAGCGTAGTGTCCAGAGCATGGAGGCGCTACCAGGAGACAGGCCAGTACATCAGGAGACGTGGAGGAGGCCGTAGGAGGGCAACAACCCAGCAGCAGGACCGCTACCTCCGCCTTTGTGCAAGGAGGAGCACTGCCAGAGCCCTGCAAAATTACCTCCAGCAGGCCACAAATGTGCATGTGTCTGCTCAAACGATCAGAAACAGACTCCATAAGGGTGGTATGAGGGTCCGACATCCACAGGTGGGGGTTGTGCTTACAGCCCAACACCGTGCAGGACGTTTGGCATTTGCCAGAGAACACCAAGATTGGCAAATTCGCCACTGGCGCCCTGTGCTCTTCACAGATGAAAGCAGGTTCACACTGAGCACATGTGACAGATGTGACAGTCTGGAGACGCCGTGGAGAACGTTCTGCTGCCTGCAACATCCTCCAGCATGACCGGTTTGGCGGTGGGTCAGTCATGGTGTGGGGTGGCATTTCTTTGGGGGGCCGCACAGCCCTCCATGTGCTCGCCAGAAGTAGCCTGACTGCCATTAGGTACCGAGATGAGATCCTCAGACCCCTTGTGAGACCATATGCTGGTGCCGTTGGCCCTGGGTTCCTCCTACTGCAAGGCAATGCTAGACCTCATGTGGCTGGAGTGTGTCAGCAGTTCCTGCAAGAGGAAGGCATTGATGCTATGGACTGGCCCGCCCGTTCCCCAGACCTGAATCCAATTGAGCACAATTGGGACATCATGTCTCGCTCCATCCACCAACGCCACCACAGACTGTCCAGGAGTTGGCGGATGCTTTAGTCCAGGCCTGGGAGGAGATCCCTCAGGAGACCATCCGCCACCTCATCAGGAGCATGCCCAGGCGTTGTAGGGAGGTCATACAGGCACATGGAAGCCACACACACTACTGAGCCTCATTTTGACTTGTTTTAAGGACATTACATCAAAGTTGGATCAGCCTGTAGTGTGGTTTTCCACTTTGATTTTGAGTGTGACTCCAAATCCAGACCTCCATGGGTTGATAAATTTGATTTCCATTGATAATTTTTTTGTGATTTTGTGATTCAGCACATTCAACTATGTAAAGAAAAAAGTATTTAATAAGAATATTTCATTCATTCAGATCTAGGATGTGTTATTTTAGTGTTCCCTTAATTGTTTTGAGCAGTGTATGAAGAGTGGTACTCAGTGATGTGTTGGATTTGCCCCAAACATAACGCTTTTCATGCAGGACAAAAAGTTGTTTTTTTTGTCACATTTTATGCAGTATTACTTTAGTGCCTTATTGCAAACATGATGCATGTTTTGGAATATTTTTTATTCTGTGCAGAATTCCTTCTTTTCACTCTGTCCTTTATGTTAGTATTGTGGAGTAACTATACTCAGTATACAAAGAATACTTGCTCTTTCCATGACAGACTGACCAGGTGACTCCAGGTGAAAGCTATGATCCCTTATTGATGTCTCTTGTTCAATTCACTTCAATCAGTGTAGATGAAGGGGAGAAGACAGGTTAAAGTAGGCTTTTTAGCCTCCCGAGTGGTGCAGTGGTCTAAGGCACTGCACCGCACAGCCGGACAGGGAGACCCATGAGGCGGCGCACAATTGGCCCAGCGTCGCCCATGTTAGGAGAGGGTTTGGTCGGCCAGGATTTCCTTGTCCCATCACCCTTTACTCCTGAACGTATTTAGGCTTGTCATAACAAAAGGGTTGAATAGTTAGACTCAAGAAATGTCCTTATGGCGGGCCGGGCGCCTGCAAGCTGACTTTGGTTGCAAGCTGTATGGTGTTTCCTCCGACACAATTGTGCGGCTGACTTCCAGGTTTAGTGAGCAGTGTGTCAAGAAGAAGTGCGGCTTGGCAGGATTGTGTTTTGGAGTTGTTCCATCATTGCAGTGATGGGACAAGACTGTAACTACCAATTGGATATCACAAAATTGTGGAGAAAACGAGGTAGAAAATTAAATAAAGTAGGATTTTCAAGCATTGAAACAATTGAGACATGGATTGTGTGTGTGCGCCAGTCAGAGGGTGAATGGGCAAGAGAAAAAATGTAAATGCCTTTGAACAGGGTATGGTAGTAGGCACACCGGTTTGTGTCAAGAACTTCTTCATGCTCAACAATTTCCCGTGTGTATCAAGAATGGTCCACCACCCAAAGGACCTCCAGCCAGCTTGACACAACTGTGGGAAGCATTGGAGTCAACATGGGCCAGCATCCCTGTGGAACACTTTTGACACCTTGTAGAGTACATGCCCCAATGAATTGAGGCTGTTCTGTGGGAAAAGGGGAGGGTTCAACTCAATATTAGGAAGGTGTGCTTAATGAAACTCTGTAACTGCTTTAAAATCACCATTGACCTCATGGTGAAATCCCTGAGTGGTTTCCTTCCTCTCCCACAACTGAGAGGAAGGGCACCTGTATTTTTCTAGTGACTAGGTGAATTGATACACCATCCAAAATGTTATTAATAACTGCACCACGCTCAAAGGGATATTCAATGTCTGCTTCTTTAATTTTTACCCAGCTGCCTCCCTTTGCGAACCATTGGAAAACCTCCCTGGTCTTTGTGGTTGAATCTGTGCTTGAAATGCACTGCTCGACTGAGGAACCTTACAGTTAATTGTATGTGTGGGGTACAGAGATGAGGTAGTCATTTAAAAATCATTTTAAACACTATTATTGCACACAGAGTGAGTCCATACAACTTATGTGACTTACTAAGCACATTTTTACTCCTGAACGTATTTAGGCTTGTCATAACAAAAGGGTTGAATACTTAGACTCAAGAAATTTCTACTTTTTGGTTTGTATTAATTTGTAAACATTTCTAAAACAATTATTCCACTTTTACATTGTATGGAATTGTATGTAGATCAGTGGCACACAATGTAATTTTTATCCATTTTAAATTCAACCTGTAACACAACAAAATGTACTTCATGAAGACACTGTATATACCTTTCTGCCTGATAGACCTGTAGACATTCCAGGACTAGATCCAGCCAGCCCATCTAGACAAAATAAAATAGATACCCCAGGACTAGATCTGCCACTGTTGGGGAAGCTACTCTGAATATATAGTTTACCAAGCTACCAATTACTTCACACTGGAAGAAGTTATGCTACACTTTACAAATATATAGTTTACTAAACTAAAGTTACTTTGAAAAAGTAATTCACTACATCAAAACTACTTTGTGGAAAATTGCAAGTACAGATCACTCTGGAGTCAGAATGGGTGAGAAAAAGGCAGTGAGAATTAGGCAGGTCGGATGGTGAAAAATAAATTATTGCCTACTTCACCCATACTTAATTTTAGCAAAAAAGTAGTGTGTTCCATTAATTCCAGTAGTTAGCTACATCGCTACTTGGCAAACAAGTAATTAACTACTGAAAACACTACCGATATTTGAATTGAGTTTAACTAGCACCAAGCTATTTCAAAATGTAGTTAAAGTACTAGTTAAAATACATGTAGTTCACTACTACCCAACACTGATCTGTTCAGTCCAGTCTTTTGGCAGGCTAAATAGCTATTCGAGGCCTAGAGCTGCCCAGAGGCCCACCTCTCACCAGACACTGCTGCAGGCTGCAGTCCCAATCAGTCCAGACGGCTGTTTGTTGACAGTGCAGACCTGCCGGATGAACCCTCATTCAGCCCACTGGATGTGTCACTTCCTGCTTTGGTCTCCATGGTGGCGGGGGCTCTGCTCCTTGCAGATAAAGAGCCATCTGCGGTCGCCGTGACGACCCAGAGCCTGACCGTCACGGCAGCGTGATTGATCGCGGTAACCTGTGCTGGAGACACCGGTTGGTAGGGGGGAAGGAGAGAAAAGAGGAGGGGAATGGAGGGGGGGCAGATGTCCTTCTCTCCACCTGAGGGGATTTAAAAGTGTCACATGCTCTCACACCACCCAGTTCCCCGGGAGACGGATGTGTGGAGCGTGACATTGAGGGCGAGAGGCAGAGCATCAATCGCGGGCTGCATGATGAGTGTCACAGAGAGAGCCCTGCTCCTGTCACTGCACACACACACACACACACACAGCGACACACTAATACACACACTCGCACACACACTCTGGGACTAACACTCAGACGCAGTGATACACACACATAGACTAATTTAAACTCACACCACACACATACATTCATAAACCCACTGATGTGCAAACACACACACCACTTGTGTGCAGTTAAACACTCACACACATAAGACCCCCCCCCCTACACTTACACATTAACAATAATACACACACTCTCTCACTCAGAGAACCAACCATCAGGACCTGGCTGCTCTATATGGGTCCTGCTGAGATAGCAACAGCGCAACAGCCACCATTACAGTGCATTCAGAAAGTATTCAGACCTCTTGACTTTTCCCCAATTTTTTTATTTTACAGCCTTATTCTAAAATTGATTACATTGTTTTTTCCCCCTCACCAATTTACAAACAAACCCCTTAATCACAAAGCCAAAACACGTTTTTTTTAAACAATAAACAATTGAAATATCACATTTACTTAAGTATTCAGACCCTTTACTCAGTACTTGGTTGAAGCACCTTTGGCAGCGATTACAACCTTGAGTCTTCTTGGGGATGCTACAAGCTTGGAAAACCTGTATTTGGGGAGTTTCTCAGGTTGGATGGGGAGTGTTGCTGTACAGCTATTTTTAGGTCTCCAGAGATGTTAGATCGGGTTCAAGTCCAGGCTCTGGCTGGGCCACTCAAGGACATTCAGAGACTTGTCCCGAAGCCGTTCCTGCAATGTCTTGGTTGTGTGCTTAGGGTTGTTGCCCTGTTGGAAGGTGAACCTTCGCCCCAGTCTGAGGTCCTGAGCACTCTGGAGCAGGTTCTCATCAAGGATCTCTCTGTACTTTGCTCCATTCATGTTTCCCTTGATCTTGACTAGTTTCCCAGTCCTTGCTGCTGAAAAACATTCCCACAGCATGATGCTGCCACCCCCATGCTTCACTGTAGGGATAGTGCCAGGTTTCCCCCAGACGTGACACTTGGCATTCAGGCCAAAGAGTTCAATCTTGGTTTCATCAGACCAGAGAATCTTGTTTCTCATTGTCTTAGTCCTTTCGGTGCCTTTTGGCAAACTCCAAGCATGCTGTCATGTGCCTTTTACTGAGGAGTGGCTTCTGTCTGACCACTCTACCATAAAGGCCTGATTGGTGGAGTGCTACAGAGATGGTTGTCCTTCTGGAAGTTTCTCCCATTTCCACAGAGGAACTCTGGAGCTCTGTCAGAGTGACCATCGGGTTCTTGGTCACCTCCCTGACCAAGGCCCTTCTCCCCCGATTGCTCAGTTTGGCCGGGCGACCAGCTCTAGGAAGTGTCTTGGTGGTTCCAAACTTCTTCCAGGGGACCTTCAATCCTGCAGACATGTTTTTGGTACCCTTCCCCAGAGCCTCGAAACAATCCTGTCTCAGAGCTCTACAGACAATTTCTTCGACCTCATGGCTTGGTTTTTGCTCTGACATGCACTGTGAACTGTAGGACCTTATATAGACAGGTGTATTCCTTCCCAAATCATGTCCAATCAATTGAATATACCACAGGTGGACTCAAATCAAGTTGTAGAAACATCTCAAGGATGATCAATGGAAACAGGATGCACCTGAGCTCAGTTTCGAGTCTCATTGCAAAGGGTCTGAATAGTTATGTAAATAACGCTTTGTCGTTATGAATGAGGCTGTAAAATAACAAAATCTGGAAAAAGTGAAGGGGTCTGAATACTTTCCGAATGCTCTGTATATATTTTCCTATACTGTATTCACACCACAATAGAAAACCCCTCTTTGACTTCTCCTGTGTCATTCATGTAGCTAGCATTATGGGAAGGTTAAGGTAAAGTATCATACACAAGGGGTACAAACCCACTTCGGGATATGATACAATCCCCGACAACAACACAATTTACTACTGCTGTCTAATCGAAGCTATGGTTTAAGATATGCCACGACACAACACTGTCATTAGAATCCGGCCTAAGGTGGCGACTCATCCTGGTCACGTTGATGGGTGTTTGCTCATCTGTCCTAGAGAGAGAGAGAGAGAGACAGAGAGAGAGAAACTTCCATATGTATTGGGTGAAATACCAGTGTGACATCACAGCAGCAAGATATGTGACCTGTTGTTACAAGAAAAGGGCAACCAGTGAAGAACAAACACCATTGTAAATACAACCCATATTTATGATTATTTATTTTCCCTGTTGTACTTTAAATATTTGCACATTGTTGCAACAATGTACAGTGGCTTGCGAAAGTATTCACTCCACTTGGCATTTTTCCTATTTTTTTGCCTTAAACCTGGAATTAAAATAGATTTTTGGGGGATTTGTATCATTTGATTTACACAACATGCCTACCACTTTGAAGACTCAAAATATTTTTTATTGTTAAACAAACAAGAAATAAGACAAAAAAACAGAACTTGAGCGTGCATAACTATTCACCCCCCAACGTCAATACTTTGTAGAGCCACCTTTTGCAGCAATTACAGCTGCAAGTCTCTTGGGGAATGTCTCTATAAGCTTGGCACATCTTGCCACTGGGATTTTTGCCCATTCTTCAAGGCAAAACTGCTCCAGCTCCTTCAAGTTGGATAGGTTCCACTGGTGTACAATAATCTTTAAGTCATACCACAGATTCTCAATTGGATTGAGGTCTGGGCTTTGACTAGGACATTCCAAGAAATTGTATTATTTCCCCTTAAACCACTTGAGTGTTGCTTTAGCAGTATGCTTAGGGTCATTGTCATGCTGGAAGGTGAACCTCTGTCCCAGTCTCAAAACTCTAGAAGACAAACAGGTTTCCCTCAAGAATTTCCTTGTATTTAGTACCATCCATCATTCCTTCGATTCTGACCAGTTCCTGAGTACATGCCGATGAAAAACAATCCCACAGCATGATGCTGCCACCACCATGCTTCACTGTTGGGATGATGTTCTCTGGGTGATGAAAGGTGTTGGGTTTGTGCCAGACTTACCGTTTTCCTAGATGGCCAAAAAGCTCAATTTAAGTCTCATCTGACCAGAGTACATTCTTAAATATGTTTTCTCCCATATGCATTTTGGTGAGCACCAAACCTGTTTGCCTATTTTTTTCTTGAAGCAATGGCTTTTCTCTGGCCACTCTTCCGTAAAGCCCAGCTCTGTGGAGTGTACGGCTTAAAGTGGTCCTATGGACAGATGCTCCAATCTCCGCTGTGGAGCTTTGCAGCTCCTTTAGGGTTATCTTTGGTCTCTTTGTTGCCTCTGATTAATGCCCTCTTTGCCTTGTCCATGAGTTTTGGTGGGGGCCCTCACTTGGTAGGTTTGTTGTGGTACCATATTCTTTCCCTTTTTTAATAATGGCTTTAATGGTGCTCCCTGGGATGTTCACATTTTTGGATATTTTCTTATAACCCAACCCTGATCTGTACTTTACACAGCTTTGTACCTGACCTGTTTGGAGATCTCCTTGGTCTTCATGGTGCTGCTTGCTTGGTGGTGCCCCTTGCTTAGTGGTGTTGCAGACTCTGGGCCTTTCAGAACAGGTGTATGTATATACACTTGAAGTCAGAAGTTTACATACACTTAGGTTGGAGTCATTAAAACTTGTTTTTCAACCACTCCACAAATGTCTTGTTAACAAAATATAGTTTTGTCAAGTAGGTTAGGAAATCTACTATGTGCATTACACAAGTTATTCTTCCAACAATTGTTTACAGACAGATTATTTCACTGTATTACAATTCCAGTGGGTCAGAAGTTTACATACACTAAGTTAACTGTGCCTTTAAACAGCTTGGAAAATTCCAGAAAATGATGATGTCACGCATTCTGTCTCCTAGAGATGAACGTACTTTGGTGTGAAAAGTGAAAAATGAATCCCAGAACAACAGCAAAGAACCTTGTGAAGATGCTGGAGGAAACGGGTACAAAAGTATCTATATCCACAGTAAAACATGTCCTATATCGACATAACCTGAAAGGCCGCTCAGCAAGGAAGAAGCCACTGCTCCAAAACCACCATAAAAAAAGCCAGACTATGGTTTGAAACTGCACATGGGGACAAAAATTGTACTTTGGAGAAATGTCCTCTGGTCTGATGAAACAAAAATAGAACTGTTTGGCCATAATGACCATCGTTATGTTTGGAGGAAAAAGGGGGAGGCTTACAAGCTGAAGGACACCATCCCAACCGTGAAGCACGGGGGTGGCAGCATCATGTTGTGGGCGTGCTTTGCTGCAGGAGGGACTGGTGCACTTCACAAAATAGATGGCATCATAAGGAGGAAAATGATGTGGATATATTGAAGCATCTCAAGACATTGTCCAAATGGACAAGGACCCCAAGCATACTTCCAAAGTTTTGGCAAAATGGCTTAAGGACAACAAAGGCAAGGTATTGGAGTGGCCATCACAAAGTCCTGACCTCAATCCTATAGAAGATTTGTGGGCAGAACTGAAAAAGTGTGTGTGAGCAAGGAGGCCTACAAACCAGACTCAGTCACATCAGCTCTGTCAGGAGGAATGGCCCAACATTCACCCAACTTATTGTGGGAAGCTTGTGGAAGGCTACCCGAAACATTTGACTCAAGTTAAACAATTTAAAGGCAATGCTACCAAATACTAATTGAGTGTACGTAAACTTCTGACCCACTGGGAATGTGATGAAAGAGATAAAAGCTGAAATAAATCATTCTCTCTTCTAATATTCTGACATTTCACATTCTTAAAATAAAGTGATGATCCTAACTGACCTATGACAGGGAATTGTTACGTGGATTAAATGTCAGGAATTGTGAAAAACTGAGTTTAAATGTATTTGGCTAAGGTGTATGTAAACTTCCGACTTCAACTGTATACTGAGATCATGTGACACTTAAATGAAGTACACCTGTTTGAAATCTAACTAATTATGTGACTTCTGAAGGCCCCAGATCTTATTAAGGGGCTTCATAGCAAAGGGGGTGAAAACATATGCACGCACCACTTTTCCATTTATTTATTTTTTGAATTTTTTGAAACAAGTTATTTTTATATTTCACTTCACCAACTTGGAATATTTTGGAGAAGTCCATTACATAAAATCCAAATAAAAATTACAGGTTGTAATGCAACAACAGGAAAAACGCCAAGGGGGATGAATACTTTTGCACGGCACTGTATATAGCCATGATATGACATTTGAAATTTCTCTATTCCTTTGGAACTTTAGTGAGTGTAATGTTTACTGTTCACTTTTTATTGTTAATTTCACTTTTGTTTATTATCTATTTCACTTCCTTTGGCAATGTATACCTATGTTTCCCATGCCAATAAATCCCTTTAAATTTAATTGAATTGAAAGAGAGAGAGACACACAGTAAGTAGTCCTCCAGTACTGTCGCTTCAAGCCTTCACAGTGACACCAGATTTTACTGTGAAGTTTAGTAGCCCCTGTAACTGTGAAAACCCAGAGAAAAACCAACCAGGGGCCTTTCACTACACAGTCCCTGAGGGAATTTATAGCAGTGAAATTCAGCATGCCTGTAGTTTTAGGGCCAGAGTGAGAAAACAGCCTATCTCAGGGAAATGAACCCCTCTTAATGTCTTGGTTCCCTAGATTGATGTGATGTTTTAGAGAAAGTGTCCCTCTCTCCTGTAGCTGTGAAATCAGAAAGAAACCGTATTTCACAGCAAAGCTTCCCTGTAGCTCCAAGGCCAAAGAGTTAATGTATTTCTCAGTTAAAACATCTCTATAATGTGAGGGCCAGAGTGAGAAACAGTATTTTTCATAGAAATTAACCCCTATTAGCCTTAGGGCCCTGGGAGATATACGGCTGTGAAATCTGAGAAATAAACTGTATTTAAAAGTAGGGATTCCCTATAGCTTGAAGGCCCAATAGAGACTCAGGGTCCAAATCAATCAAAACTGTAAACTGTATTTATAGAGAAAGTCAATAAATTACATTCTTCCCATGAGGTGAGAAAGTGTTTGAATACATGTACTGAGTTAAATTTAGTTGCACACATTCTTAAGAATGATTCTCTCATCATAACAACGTTTAGATGCTTTTGATTCACCCATGAAACCTGGAAACAGAATTTGATTGATTCATGCTTACAAGCAAAAATTAAAGCAGGAAGCACCAGTGACGGTCTATAAAAAAGTGGTCAGGTGAAGCAAATGCTAAACTACAGGATTGCTTTGCTAAAACAGACTGGAATATGTTCCGGGATTCTTCCGATGGCATTGAGGAGTACACCACATCTGTCACTGGCTTTATCAATGCATTGAGGATGTCGTCCCCACAGTGACTGCTTGTACATACCCAAATCAGAAGCCATGGATTACAGGCAACATTCGCACTGAGCTAAAGGGTAGAGCTGCCACTTTCAAGGAGCAGGACTCAAACCCGGAAGCGAGCTAAATAACTTATATTCTCGCTTCGAAGCAAGTAACACTGAACCATGCATGAGAGTATCAGCTGTTCCTGGAAGACTGTGTGATCACGCTCTCCGCAGCCTTCACAAGGCCGCAGGGCCAGACGGATTACCAGGACATGTACTCCGAGCATGCACTGACCAATTACAAGTGTCTTCAATGACATTTTCAACCTCTCCCTGTCTGAGTCTGTAATATATACATGTTTCAAGCAGACCACCATAGTCCCTGTGTCCAAGAACACTAAGGTAACCTGCCTAAATGACTACCGACCCGTAGCACTCACATCTGGAGCTATGAAATGCTTTGAAAGGCTGGTCATGGCTCAAATCAACACCATTATCCTTTAAACCCTGGACCCACTCCAATTTGCATATCGCACCAACAGATCCACAGATGATGCAATCTCTATTGCACTCCACACTGCCCTTTCACACCTGGACAAAAGGAACACCTACAGTTGAAGACGGAAGATTAAATACACCTTAGCCAAATACATTTAAACTCAGTTCTTCACAATTCCTGACATTTAATCCTAGTAAAACTTCCCTGTCTTAGCTCAGTTAGGATCACCACTTTATTTTAAGAATGTGAAATGTCAGAATAATAGTAGAGATAATTATTTATTTCAGCTTTTATTTCTTTCATCACATTCCCAGTGGGTCAGAAGTTTACATACACTCAATTAGTATTTGGTAGCATTGCCTTTAAATTGTTTAACTTGGGTCAAACGTTTCAGGTAGCCTTCCACAAGCTTCCCACAATAAGTTGGGTGAATTTTGGCCCATTCCTCTTGACAGAGCTGGTGTGACTGAGTCAGGTTTGTAGGCCTCCTTGCTCTCCTTGTTCCTAACTGATGTCTTGAGATGTTTCTTCAATATATCCACATAATTTTCCTTCCTAATGAGTCCATCTATTTTGTAAAGTGCACCAGTCCCTCCTGCAGCAAAGCACCCCCACAACATGATGCTGCCACCCCCGTGCTTCACTGTGGGGATGGTGTTCTTCGGCTTGCAAGCCTCCCCTTTTTCCTCCAATCATAACGATGGTCATTATGACTAAACAGTTCTATTTTTGTTTCATCAGACCAGAGGACATTTCTTCAAAGTACAATCTTTGTCCCCATGTGCAGTTTCAAACCGTAGTCTGGCTTTTTTATGGCTGTTTTGGAGCAGTGGCTTCTTCCTTGCTGAGCGGCCTTTCAGGTTATGTCGATATAGGACTTGTTTTACTGTGGATATAGATGCTTTTGTACCTGTTTCCTGCAGCATCTTCACAAGGTCCTTTGCTGTTGTTCTGGGATTGATTTGCACTTTTCGCACCAAAGTACGTTCATCTCTAGGAGACAGAACGCTTCTCCTTCCTGAATGGTATGACGGCTGCGTGGTCTCATGGTGTTTATACTTGTGTACTATTGTTTGTACAGATGAACGTGGTACCATCCCAAGGATGAACCAGACTTGCAGAGGTCTACAATTTTTTTCTGAGGTCTTTCTGAGGTCTTGGCTGATTTTTTGATTTTCCCATGATGTCAAGCAATGAGGCACTGTTTGAAGGTAGGCCTTGAAATACATCCACAGGTACACCTCCAATTGACCAATTGACTCAAATGATGTCAGACGATTGCCTATCAGACGATTCTAAAGACATCATTTTCTGGAATTTCCCAAGCTGGTTAAAGGCACAGTCAACTTAGTGTATGTAAAGTTCTGACCCACTGGAATTGTGATACAGTGACTTATAAGTGAAATAATCTGTTGGAAAAATTACTTGTGTCATGCATAAAGTAGATGTCCTAACCGACTGGCCAAAACTATACTTTGTTAACAAGAAATTTGTGGAGTGGTTGAAAACTAGTTTTAATGACTCCAACCTAAGTGTATGTCAACTTCTGACTTCAACTGTATGTGAGAATGCTATTCATTGACTACAGCTCAGCGTTCAACACCATAGTGCCTTCAAAGCTTATCACTAAGCTAAGGACCCTGGAACTAAACACCTCCCTCTGCAACTGGATCCTGGACTTCCTGACGGGCCGCCCCCAGGTGGTAAGTGTCGGCAACAATACATCCGCCACGTTGATCCTCATCACGGGGGCCCCTCAGGGGTGCGTGCTCAGTCCCCTCCTGTACTACCTGTTCACTCATGACTGCACGGCCAGGCACGACTCCAACAGAATCATCAAGTTTGCTGATGACACAACAGTGGTAGGCCTGATCACTGACAACAACGAGACAGCCTATAGGAGGTCAGAGACCTGACCGTGTGGTTCAAGGACAATAACTTCTCCCTCAACGTGACCAAGAAAAAGGAGATGGTTGTGGACTACAGGAAATGGAGGACCGAGCACGCCCCCATTCTCATCGACGGGGCTGTAGTGGAGCAGGTTGAGAGCTTCAAGTTCCAAGGCGTCCACATCACCAACAAACTAACATGGTCAAGCACACATCTTTTCCAGGGACTGCGGTTGAAAATTAGCCGGCTGGCTAAAACCAGCACTTTTACTGAAACGTTGATTAATGTGCACTGTCCCTGTAAAAATAAAAATAAACTCAAACTCAAACCAAAACAGCCATGAAGAGTGCACGACAAAACCTGTTCCCCCTCAGGAGACTGAAAAGATTTGGCACGGGTCCTCAGATCCTCAAAAAGGTTTTATAGCTGCACCATCGAGAGCATCCTTTACGGGTTGCATCACTGCCTGGTATGGCAACTGCTCGACCTCCAACCGCAAGGCACTACAGAGAGTAGTGAGTAAGGCCTAGTACATCACCGGGGCCAAGCTTCCTGCCATCCAGGATCTCTATACCAGGCGGTGTAACGGTCTTCTTCCTCCTCTGACGAGGAGTAGTAGGAAGGATCGGAGGACCAATGCGCAGCGTCGTATGTGTTCATGATTCTTTTAATAGAACACTGAAAAATACAAAATAACAACGTGAAATAACAAAAACCGAAACAGTTCCGTGTGGAACACCAGACACAGAAAATAATCACCCACAACTCAAGGGTGAAAAACAGGCTTCCTAAGTATGGTTCTCAATCAGGGACAACGATTGACAGCTGCTTCTGATTGAGAACCATACCAGGCCAAACACAGAAATACCAAATCATAGAAAAAAGAACATAGACTTCCCACCCAACTCACGCCCTGACCATACTAAAACAAAGACATCACAAAGGAACTAAGGTCAGAACGTGACAGGCGGTGTCAGAGGAGGGCCCTAAAAATGGTCAAAGACTCCAGCACCCTAGTCATAGACTGTTCTCTCTGCTACCACACGGCAAGCTGTACCGGAGTGCCAAGTCTAGGTCTAAGAGGCTTCTAAACAGCTTCTACCCCCAAAGCCATAAGACTCCTGAACAGCTAATCAAATGGCTACCCAGTCTATTTGCATTGCCCCCCCCCCCCCCCTCTTCTACACTACTGCTACTCTCTGTTATTATCTATGCATAGTCACTTTAATAACTCTACCTACATGCACATATTACCTCAATTACCTCGACACCGTTGCCCCCGCACATTGACTCTGTACCGGTACCCCCCTGTATATAGCCTCACTATTGTTATTTACTGCTGATCTTTAATTATTTGTTAGTCTTATCTCTTACTTTTTTGTTGTTGTATTTTCTTAAAACTGCATTGTTGGTTACAGGCTTGTTAGTACGCATTTCACTGTTGTATTTGGCGCATGTGACAAATAAAATTTGATTTGAAGATAATCGTTTCACAATCGGCTCAAGTCAATGTAAACACTCCAATCTCTCAAAAATTACCAATACACAATAAATTCAAACATTTCAGCATCCCACATCTGTGAGAGTCCACTGGGATATGCAGTAATTCAATGTGAAGGCCTAATCTGGACAACCTGTATTTCACAGTCAAATCGAGCACTCATTACACATACTTTACCGTGGCGATATCTATCGCTCGGATTTAGGGACCCGGGTGTTAAATGAAAGGAGTGGCAGCGCTGAAATAGGAGCGGAGGTTTTTAGAGGCATCCGTCTTCAGGCAACTGCTACAGTGTTTTATCAC